>NC_030433.2:7347500-7360000 GCF_001660625.3 Ictalurus punctatus | reverse complement strand
TGTCCCAGTCTATTGGTCTACCGCTGTCAGCGTTTGTCGGAAAAGGAAACGCCCACTACCGTAACAACTTTCCGTTCGTCTGTCAGCGAGCAGCCGAAGAAGACCAGAGGCGGGGCTTTTTGTTACAAACCTACGTAGTGCTACATTTAATACGGGAAGTAAGTCTGGAATTTCTAACGACTCGTTTCAGCTGTTCGGAATCTTTTCCTTCTTTTGGGAGTCAATAACTCCGTTTGTCGTGCGCTTTGATTTTTGAAACTTTGCAGATGTTTTTTACTTTCACAAGCAACTACATATATAAACACACTACGTGAAAGATAATATTTGAAAAACCGTAACAGGTGCACTTTAATACTAAGAAATCGTAAAAGCTGGCCACTTGGGATTAAAGAAAGACTAAATGGTAAGGGTCCTAAAATGGAGTCCTGAGGGACGCCAGTATAAAAACTGGTTCAATATCAGACCTGTATTCCCCTATAGCAACAAACTATCTGCATCCAGCCACGCAAGATCTAAACCAGTTTAAAACTGTGCGGGAAATACCGAAAACAGTTTCAAGACGAGTAGGTAAAAGATCCACACTGTGGGTCTACAGCGGCAAATGCGGCACTAAATGACGAAGAGAATAAGAATAGACCAACAGCAACAGAAACCATTTGTACCTTTAACCAAGGCTGTTTCGGGTAAGGATGCGACGACCGATTGACCACCGATCGGTATCGGCCGATAATCACGTTCTATGACTCGATCTGTAATCTCTAGATTTGGCCGAGGTCAAGAACCGATCACAATTCGATGACGTGAACACATACACGGTTACCATCAGTCGAGGGCATTTATTTGTCCAGATGTCAAAACAGAACCTCCAAAATTATTAGAGATCCCACTCACCCTGCACACTACCTCTTCCATCTCCAACCTTCAGGTAGGAGATACAGGACAATTCACTCTCGTACCACAAGACTGAAAAATAGCTGTTTTGCTAGCGCTGTAAAACTTTCGAACACGTCCTGACTGCTCTCCAGGTTTTTAATCTCTATTAATCTGCCTGCATTTTTATATTTACTGTTGCGCTTTTTGTTTATATGTCGTGTCGTCTATACCAACATCTCGTTGTTTTGCACAGCAAACAAATAATGACAAAGTCTTTCAACTTAAACGAAACTTAAAAACTTAAAAACACGCGAGGACATAAAACTCAAGACGACCTTAAACTTTAAGCGCCGCGGTTGCATCATCACCAGCGTGGAATTTTTACGAGGTCTCAAGAAACCACAAAAAAATTTGTCGTTTGCCGCGTATTGTTTTTTAAAAGGCCTATTAAAATGTTCATTGTAAAAACTAATGTTTGTTGTGCTTATTTATTTGATTCTCAATTAAAACCACCTACAACATTACTGTAAATAATATAACCAAGGCAACATCTGTGGTATTACTTTATCTGGGGGGGAAAAAGGTTAACAGTGACAGTCAATAGAATGCTTACATATCACTTATATAAAGCTCGAACGATCGGTATCGGTGTGAAACATCCCTAGTTTCAGTGTTATGAAACGACAGAAAGACAGTTATGCAACTGTAAAGCAACAACGCGTTCGAAAATTTTTGCCCGGAAGGGAAGATTCGATATAGGACGCTAGCTATTTAAGTTGTCCGAGTCCAAGTTATTGCTTCATTAGTACAGGAGGGTAACAGCAGCCATTTTGAATTCAGCTGGGACAGCACCGGAATTCAAGGATCCATTAATTATTGTGAACACTACTGGGCACCAAAACAAAAACAAACCAAAAAAAACATGACTTAAACAAGCCTACATGATTTAAGCAGAGGATCAAGCATGCAAGTGGTAGTTTTCATACCTGAAACCACTGTAAATAATGAAGCAAGGTCAGGTTGCACTAAATCTGAATACGGAATACCCGGAAAAATGTGACGAACTGGAATAAGTAGTAACAGAAGAACTTCCTTTTACTTTCACACTATCCGGTGTTACCCGGTTGAGGACGGGTTCCCTTCGGAGTCTGGTTCCTCTCAAGGTTTCTTCCTCAAATCATCTTAGGGAGTTTTTCCTCATCACCATCGCCACCGGCGGCTCAATAGAGATAAATTCACACATTTAAAATCCGTATCCTGTGTTTATATGTGTCTGTAAAGCTGCTTTGAGACAATGTCCATTTCAAAAAGCACTATACAAATAAAACTGAACTGAATTGAATTGAATAGAAGAAGATAGAGAAGAAACCTGGACATTGGCCAACCGGCAATTTTAGCATTAAATGTTTGGTGTGGGTTTTTATTTATTTATTTATTTTTTATTGTTGCACAGTTGTTATGAGGCTGTCAAAGTACTACCATCATTATCTTTGAACAGACCGATGATCGTTTTAAAAACATGTCTAGGATTAAGTTGATTTTCCTCGATTAAACATGCAAACTAAGCAGATCATCGGACATTCGATTTCAGCTCAGAAGGTCCTTCCGAGTAAAACGGTCGCTATTTAAGCCTGGAATACGGCACGTTCTCTCCATTGTTCGGCAACCGGCTTTCTTTAAACTAAGATCGACACAGTAAGTGCGAAAGGTAAGAGTACAATAACCCTACACAGACAGGATTAGTGTCTCTCGGAGTCTCAGTGGAGACGTGTATTAACGTTTCTTACGTTAATCCGGTTAATATTAACGTTTATACTAATGCTGTTTTCCACCACAAGAAAGTCTTCAGGACAGAAGAGTCGTTCTTTAATAAATAAATGTAAAAATTGTAATTGTGAGAAAACTGCTGCGATATATGACGAACAAACACGTCAGGATGTGCCGTTATAGAAAATAATCAACACCGCGTCTTCACACCGCCCCATCGTTGATTATTTTCTTTCTAGAATCTACAGTTAGATGACCGAGGAGATGATAGAGCACAAAACATCTCAACACAACTGGTTACGCTTTCCTGGACTCCCAGGATTAAGAAAAAATAAAAAATAAATCTCGTGATTTTCCAATGATTAGTAAACGTGTTGCAGAAACGTTACCATGGCGTCGGCTTTGTGCTTCAGCTTTTTGGCTTCCTTCATATGATAATCCACAGGGTACTGCCTGAAAGAGAAAGTGGAACGTCCCGGATTTGATAGAAAAAGAAAAAAAAAACCCAAACCAGGATCTGATATCAAAAATCTTTGCTGCTCGGTAATCTATCGTTTCTGGATTTTTATTCGTACTTGTCGTCAAACTTGAGCAGGGGTCGGTGCGCTGCCGGGGCTCCACAGGAAGCCGACGAATCCGGGGCAGATGTGCTGCTCTTTGGTGCTTTCTGTAAGAGAGGAAAGATGGAGGGGAAATCAAAATAATAATGATAATAATAATAATAATAGACAAATAATTAAACAACACATTTTGCACACCGAGAGCTCATTTAAAATTAATATTATAAGGCATATATACTTTTTACATTTAAATTATACTCCACAATATAAATAAATAAATAAAAACACTGGAAAACAAACAAACAAAAAAACTGAAGAAAAAAAAAAATAATCAAAGGATAATATACCAGAGCAATTAAAAAATATATATTTTTTACTCATTCTTCTCTTATGTTCTATATATATTATTAATTAATTAATTTAGTTGTTATTTTAATTTATAATGTCTACATTTTGCTGTTATAAGCGTGTCCCATTAGTCCGGTACCATAAGAATTTATACCATTATAGAACTTTTTCAACTTTTCCACCATTTTGTCTCAATACACAAATTCCTACATTAGAATTATCTGGATTTGTCCTTCCTTGCTCAGATACAAAATATACATTAACCTTATGATGCTGGACTTTATTTAATTACATTTTTTAACAGAGGGTGCAGGACAAGGAGTCCCTTGGCCTACTTTCTCTGTTTATTTTATTAATTTAAAAAAAAAAAAAAGTCTAACCATCCTAAAAGCACATCTGCTCTGTAAAGCGCCTCCATTTTGTTTCGTACCTTGTCTCTCTTGCCATGCTCTGCTCTGATCGAGCACTTCTTCTTGTGCTTGCTGCCCGAGTTGCCACTCTCCTCCATCTCTCCAGCGCGGCGTCCCTGTCCCGGGTTGTGAGGAGCAGGAGTGTGGACCTTCTTGCTGCTCTTCCTGTCTGACTCCTCGCGGCTCCTCGCGGCTGCTCTGTGACGGAGTGAGGATGAGAACATGGTCAGGACGGAGCGCTTGGAGTTTCGTTACCGCTGGGAGATCAGGGACTTTCCGTGTTCCGTTAGTTATGGAGGCGAGCGAAGGTTCGTCCCATAACCACCCGACACGCTCACGTTATTCATTTAAATAAAGTATTAAAAACCCACGGCCATTCAGGAAAACGATCAAAAACGCTTATTGCACAAAAACTAACACTTTACTGCTCGGATAAACGACAGTATTGGGAAGGCGAATATATACAAGAATAAATAAAGCCACACTTGCAGAATTTTACACTACTAAACATACAAAAAAATAAAACCCACGCTGTGAGAAACCAACCAAAAAAAGAGAAAAGCAAACATTTGCGAGAATTATTCACTTACACGACAAACGTCCCCCACTAAAACAAAAAACTAAACAAACAAAAGAAAAAAAACACAAACTAAAGAAAATAAACAAAAAAAATTACATGCCTAGTGTACATCACAATAGAACAAAAAATAAGAATGATGCAATACTTTATTAAAAACCTAAACAAAACAAAAACAAAAGGAATTTTTAAAAAAAAGGAAAAAAAAATCTAATATTTCTATTAGATTATTAGATTAGACTATTTCTCCGTATATTTTACACAGGCTTGAATTGTACTCAATAAATATTCTTTGCTCATAAGTTTGCTTTTCATTGAATTTTTCATTATTTAATACTGCCGTTACACTGCGTGGCCGAGAGGCGCATTTTAAAACAGTCATGTATACATTATGATATAGAGCTTTATCATCTAACAGATACGAACAAAGGGTATTTCATAGCTATAATATTTCATTGTATTTGGTTTCTTTCTTTTAAAAAGAAAAAAAAAAATCGAACAAGCTAATGGAGAAGAAATCGCCATGGTGACGTCACTGGCATTATGCTGAACAGTCATTCACTCACATGAGTCACTACTATATACAGGTCACGATACTGACCAGCTACAAACACCATCTTCCCAAATTAACATCAGCACTGTTTATTATTAGATGTATTAGCCTCTGAGCTACATTGTAATGGGTGTGTGTGGGTGAGCGAGAGAGAGAGCGACAAAGAGAGAGCGAGAGAGAGAGACAGAAAGAGCGAGAAAGAGAGAGAGACACACACAGAGACAGAGAGATAGATACAGAGAGACAAAGAAAGAGTGGGGGGGGGGGATACAGAGCAAGAGAGAGAGAGAGAGAGAGAGAGAGAGAGAGAGAGAGAGAGAGAGACTCACTCTGTTTTGACGGAGCTGTGCTGAGATGAAGACGACGCTTTTCCCTCTCTGTCCTTTTCCAGTTTCGGCTTCTTTTTTGGCACGGAGAGATCAGTGTGATCAGCCTGAGTAAAAATAAAAACCGCACACACACACACACACACACACACACAGTCATCTTTATATCTGGGTCATTCATTGACCCTTTTTTAACACTCTACCGCATAACAACTTGGGTGATATGACCAAAATAAATCACATCACGATATGCATCAGGATATACAGGACCGCTAACAAAGCTCCAGCTAAACCGAGAGAAAAACCGAGAGTTTGATATTAAGTGATATTTAATGTCGTAAATATTCAATTCTCTAAACGTGGACAAAATTTCAACATTAAAAAAACAACAACAAAAAAAAACACACAAATAATTTAAAACCATTTTACAATACAAAGACTTAAAATCATCTGCTTCCCATTAGTGTTCAATTATTATTAAAAATGATTTAAACACCACCTGCAATATCTCTGAAAAGTCTATAGTGATGATTTATAACCGATCATGATCATCAGAAAACATCACAACAACATCACAATCGCATGCTTCCAGGAAGTGCTGCTAATCAGCAGTCGCTCCTCTGATCACAAGTATGTATCCCCTCTACACCTGTATCCTGTAATGATTTATAACTCCGCTACCCGCGTCACCTGGAAGAGCACGGGGGTCAGATTCGGGGGAATCTAAAGTAGAAATCTACATCCGGATTTCCGTCAATTACACTTTCCAATCCGGACTGCGATCTTTCCGTGGAACCTGCGCAGGTTAAAGTGATCAATGATTTACTCACTGCTTCTGACCTCAGGGCTGCTACTATACTTATTTTACTGCAGCTGCATATTTACACACACACACACACACACACACACACACACACACACACACACACACACACACAAACAGGCCGCTTTATCTACAAAACCACCTCAGCATCGATTTATTTTATGAACATAGTACAACTATTTAAATTAGACATGGCAGCGATCGGGGTGATACGGGGGGAAATAATAATAATAATAATAATAATAATAATAATAATAATAAAAGTGGATCAGATATTGATCTAAATTAGATCTGAATCTGGCACAAATGGAAAATTCTGGAATTGGACTCGAATGTTTGGTTTTTGACTGGAAATGTTTACATGTAAAGAGACTTGATGGTATTTTTCGTTAGGACTGATTTAGGTTAGATTTACACTTTATACGTCGTTCTATTTGCCGTCGTAGTTCTTTCATGCTCTCGCTAGTTCTTTCTTTCTTGCGCTCTCGCTAGTTCTTTCTTTCTTGCGCTCTCGCTAGTTCTTTCTTTCTTGCGCTCTCGCTAGTTCTTTCTTTCTTGCGCTCTAGCTAGTTCTTTCTTGCTTGCATGCTCGCTAGTTCTTTCTTGCTTGCGCTCTCGCTAGTTCTTTCTTGCTTGCATGCTCGCTAGTTCGTTCTTTCACTTGTTAATTTTTACTTTCTCTTGTCCGACTCGTATGACTCTTGATGTCTCAAGAATGAAAAAAAAGTCATATTCTCCCATCTCTAATTACGCTTACTATTCAAATCTGTAATGTTCTGGAGATGTGTCAATGAGCTTTTTCATAACTCAGCGACAGAACGCATAAATTTACATTAATATATAGTGGACATTTTTACATAATAATAATAATAATAATAATAAGAAGAAGATTTATTATTTGACTAATATTTACACAGATTTGATTTTGAGTTATTAAGGTCTGGATTAAACAGATTCAACTCCAGGCGAATAGGTTAATAAAGATCAGAGCTCAATAATAAATAAGAACTTTGATCATAGATAATGGTGGATTGTGATTTTTACCTGTAGCAATTTTTTTTCTTAAATTCACGGAACCCTAGCTACGCTACACACTTCTCCAAATCCTCTGCACAGGTCGCTGGTTATATTCTTTATCACAGGATGTCCCTCAAGGCTCGGTACAAAGGTCTACTTCAGTTAAGAATTTACATATTAACTATTGGACATGCAGCGGTGTTATAATGACAACTTTCACTCCTGTACAAATGCCGCCACTCAGAAGATTTTGTGCAGAGATGAAGTTTGCTGTGATGTCAGCATGAAGTATAGCACCGATTCTAATCAAAATTCATCTCCGACTCGTGCCGAGGCCTCACGTAATAATTTAAAAAGCTCGTACGAGGTTCTGGCACTTTTTATTCCTGTCAACTTCTTACCTCAGCTTATCAGCACTGTACAAAAGGTGGTATAGATATGTTCTGTTTTGGAAATTTGATGACAAATGTCAAGGATCTGCTACTATAAACCCAAAAACAAAACATCCAGTGAACTGGTATGTAACAGAGTATACAACCGCTAACAAAACAGTCACGTAAAAAGAACTCACAGGTCTCTTCTTGCCCGCTTTACCAGGTTCTTTCTCCTGGCTCGGTTTCTTTAAAGGGGTCTCCACATGAGCGCTGGTTCCGGTCTTCGTTGCTTTGGGTACCTGTGGCACTCTGGCCAGCTGACTGAGCTGGATCTTCACCACCAAAGTGAGAGGAACGTCGACGGTCGATTTGGATGCCGAGGATTTGGATTTCCTGTCCGTCTTCGGTGAGCGAGCCCGGCTCTTTTTGGAGCTTTTGGAGGGCGCACGAGTTACAGTTACGCTGCTTTTGGGTAGCGGGGAGGACGGGCGAACAGGCTCCGCCTCCTTTTTGTCCTCCGCCACCGCTGTGGTAGGCTTCGCAGCTGCTTCTTTCCCGTCCCTTTTTTCCGAAGATGACCGTTTGGTCGATTTTCTGCTCTCAGATTTCTTCTCGTGAACAGTTTTCGTCTTGACCTTTGGCCTTTCCGTAAACGTTGCATCTTTGTTGCGGGGAGTCACCTCCACGCTTTCGACGTGCAAGCTGCTCTGGGCTTTGGTGCTCTTCCCTAGGCGGTTATCACCTACCGTTTTTCGGGTTCCTGCTTCCGGATTGGCGTTAGAAGCAGGTTTGTGGCTGGTGTGTTGGTTAACAGGGGCGGGCTTGGCCTCAGGATTGGCGTCGCTGAACTCGGGCTGGGCGGGGGGAGTACGGGAGGAGTTGTAGTGTTTCTTATTTTTGGGTTTGGAATCCTCCGCAGAGCGAGTGTGCATTTGCGATTTGGTGCTGGCCGCAGGTTTGGGCTTGGGTTTTGACGCAACGTTTGCCTGGTTCTGAGGGTTCAGGCTCTGCTGGCTCTCCTTGATCCAAGTGATCAACTGCCAGTTGATGTCTTTCAGCCCCTCGGCCTGGGGTGTACACACAAACACACACATACATGTATAAATATAAATACAAAACCACACACATATACATATATACAGTGACGAAGGCAGACATCGACAGAAAAGAAACCATTTGAAACACACTGGACATCACAATTTAAAAGATGCAAAAAGTTACTAAAATATTCTGGATTCTGATTGGTCAGAAGCTGTCGATTCATTTTCTATATGACAGTAATGCAGCTGCAAATCACAGCTTTATATTAATACGCTCGTTCGACAAGCGTTAACCTTTCTATTACACGTTAACAGCTCATTCACAGAGAGGATGATGACCAGCTTCTAAAATATGGAACTTCTTTGTCGCTGCCAAAGCTAAACCCACAGGCTCCTCCCCCCGCCCCCCCGAGTCGATTGCTCTGTGTGGTTTTTGTGGCAATATAAAATAAGAAATGTGGCTGAGGCATTTTTCTTTTCACTGGTGACCTTTAGTGAACCGGAGAATCTGCGCTCGGTGGTAGGACTGAAACGTGGGGACGCTGAAGAGCAACCACCAAAACCCATTCAGCTCCTTCCTACTGTAGGCGGCTTAAACGATCCCAAATATGTTTTCCTCCCGTTACTGTATTGACGGGAAGACACCAGGATAACACTCAATTAGAGTGTGTGTTCAGGGCTGAAAACCGAAATGCACAGAACATCAAGATAATTCTTCAGTCTCTTCCCATCACCTTTAATTCAGAACGCTGATCGATTCTCGCTTTCACTTAACCATCTGAAAGACTTTTTACTTCCTGTTTTCAAGATCTGTTAACTATTAAAGGTTTGTGTCTATACGCTTTATGGTTCTGGGCTGCATGATTTTGTTTTAGCAGAGAAAAAATAAGAAAGAAAGAAAATACAGCTGCAAGGAGCGATCTTCGGGGTCCAAGCACCAGACGATAACGAGACCTGTGCAGTGTAGATAGGTTTATATGGTATATTGAGTCAAGAGAGTAAAGTGGTTCCACAACACAACGTGCGCATGCTTTAGCTCAGGGGTTCCCAAACTTTTCATTAACATTTGACAGAGGCACCTGTTTTGCAAGATGTCTTTAAAACACAACAAGATGTCTTTAAAAATACAGACTTCTGAATACATCCCCCTTTTTTAATAATAATTACACCTTACATCACATTACATTAGGAATTGATTGTGTGTGTGTGTGTGTGTGTGTGTGTGTGGTTGTCTGAGAGTGAGAAAACATACTAGTTGGAGGGATGGGCTTGGTGGCTCCGACAAAATTGTTGAGGCCCTCCGGGCGCCCCCTGGCAGCCCCCACTTTGAAAACCACTGCTTTAGCTGATCGCTGTGAATTAATCATCATCATCATCCCTTAGGAAATTGTTTGTTCCTTTTTTGTTTTTTCCCCCCATCATTTCTTCTGGACGCTACCCAACTCTTCAGATTCGAAATCTTCAAAAAACGCTTGATTGCTCTACACTGCAAGACTTGTTTTGTGGTAGTAGAGGCTACACGAGAGATCACATACAAGGCTCACACACAGCAGATCCCTGCCGAATCCACAGATTCATGTCATGTTTGGGGTTTTTGGGGGTTTTTTTTTGTTCCTAACAACCGATCGAGTCCGACACGGCAAATAATTTCTTATAGAAACATAATTATTGCGCTTACTATTGAGTGTTTCGGCCTTTTGTGCATTCTCCCACACAAACGGAGGAACGATAAACCGGATTCAGAGATCTGCTGCGCGCGACCGAAGATTCATCTGATTTCCGCTCGGTTTCCTGATGCCCGTTTCTCACGGCTGTTCTTGCTACTTGTCGTAACCGTGCTCATGCTACGATGCGATTCATTACTGAAAATATCAAACCTGTTTGAACATTTCGTCAGAGGGCCATTGAAAAAAAAAAAAAAAAAAAAAAAAAAAAAAAAACCTGTGGTGAAGATCTGATTATCTAGAACAGAAAAGACTGTCTGTGTGTATGTCTGTGTGTATGTGTGTGTGTATGTGTGTGTGTATGTGTGTGCACGCAATCATATCATGTCTATACTTGCATACCTCTTGGGTGATGAATTTTTGCTGATACGGGAACACGGAGTGAACCTGTGTGTGTGTGTGTGTGTGTGTGTGTGTGTGTGTGTGTGTGTTTGTGTATACACCTTCACTAATAATGTGTTGTTTCAGGCAAACTGTGCGTTCGTGTACCTTCACTGGTGGTGTGTTACTCCTAGGAGCAGGTGGCATCTCATCTGTGCCGCTGTCGCTGCTCTCGCTGTCGGATTCAGACTCGGAGCTGCTCTCTGAGTCACTGGAGCTCCCAGACCCCGCTCCGTTGGCAGGCGCCAACACAGCGGCACTGCCATCTTCACACGCACTGATGACAAGATCAGACAAACATCAGACATCAGACGCAACCTGATCAGATACTCGGACGTTTGGCCTTGTATCAGGTCACGTTTATATCAAACCACCGCCTGCAAACGTTGTCATTTTGACAATATTGTCATTTAAATATGCTTCGTTTAATGCTGTGTATTTCCGGAAGGCGTGCTACTCCGAAGTTTACAGGAGATAGACGGCACACAGCCTGCAGTCTGAAGCGTATAGAAAGGTTAATGAGACTCACACTGGGTGCTGGTGAACAGGTGACAGCGGAGCTTTCGGTGGTGACTCACTGTGCTCTGGGGAGGGAGTGAGAGAGAGAGAGAGAGAGAGAGAGAGAGTAAAGAAGTGACACATGAATGAAGAGAAAATCTAGAAATCTCCTCAGTAAAACACAGACTTTGTAATTTGGTATTTACCTGAAAGAGCTTCTCATAGATTTTTTTTTATTGTATTTTTTTTTAATATTTCAGAATATTAAAATTCCTTAAAATTACTTTATACATGTTTTAGATTTTATTTTATTCAGTTTTTAAATGTATTTATTTTTATTCTATAATAATGTGCGCCTTTCCTTGGGCTTCTTTTTGTACTTACGTTTTTATCTTTGCATTTTATTTTATCCCGTATAATCAGGGTGTCCGAATAGTCAGGAACCAAAGTAAAACTAAAAAAATTTTCTTTTCATTTATTATATACAAAATATGCTCCACACACTCTCTCAGATGCTGTGTGGTGGGGTTTTTTGCGGAGTTTGCTTTCAGACACCCTGCGTTACACAGTCCCTCAAGATTTCGAGCTTTCACGATCGCAGAAACGGACACAAAGTCGAGCAAACTCCGCGATATTCAGAGGAGCTTGGGATTTTTCTAAATTACCGCAGATTTTCCGAAGGTGACGTCATCACGGCACGCGTTCTGCCGAAGCCCACTTCCATTCACGTGCGTTGAACACGAGTACAGCTAAAAGGTCTCATTTACAGACAAACATCACTGCGAAAGAATTTCGTGCAGAACAATTTAGTGCGATTTCACAGATTCGAGTAGTTTTCCGCACAAAAACAAACAAACAAACAAACAAAAAAAACCTGTTGCATAGCAGAGTTTGAAAAAAGCTGCAAGAAAGTCAGGCATTTTTGGCCTCAACGGTCACAAAATACGTATTTATATATATATTATATATATATATATATATATATATATTTTCCATCTGCTCTTTAATGTCCTGATGTTTAGGCTTGTATTTATATATTTTTTTCATGTTTTCTTTTATCCTGTACATTCTATTACTTTCATCATTTATTTCTATTACACCACTCTGAACCACCATGTGTATAAAATGTTCTATTATTATTATTACTACTACTACTACTACTACAACTACCACCTCCACTATTATTAATACTACTACTACTATTAATACTATTCTTACTACTACTCTTA
>NC_030433.2:7232500-7342500 GCF_001660625.3 Ictalurus punctatus | reverse complement strand
CATTTATCTTCACTAATCGCTTTATTCCTGATCAGAGTCATGGGGATCTGGAGTCTATCACAGAAATACACCAGTCCATTACAGGGCACCAAACACACACACACACACACACACACACACACACACACACACACTCACTCAACTCGCACAAACACAAGTCACATGTTAACATTTTTTGCATTGCGATGAAAGGTTCCCGTAGAGGAAGTGTGTGTGTGCGTGTGTGTGTGTGCGTGTGTGTGCGCGCGTGTGCCTGTTCCTGCAAACCACATTACTTCCTAGTCCAATTCTACCTCCATACTTGTTTTGATAATCATGCTAATTAAAGTAAGGGCTCGTAAACACTTTATTTTTATGCATTTCTACAGTATTTTTAAATGTATCATTAAAACTCTGTTGTTAAATTTTCTAACTAATCCATAGATTAACAGATCACCAAAATAATAGGTACAGCCCATCATCCCTTACACACCATGTGTGGGAATCAGGAAACACACTTTTACACACACACACACACACACACACACACACACACACACACCCGGGAAGGTTATTACACAGATGAAAATAATTACACAAGGGCCTCACAGCAGTCCGAATGACTAAACCCTGAGCGAGGCCTGTGAGCTCGATGTTATGTTATGCAGGTTTCCGAAAAGCCTGAGGAATGTCGACACTCCTTCCTAAAAGAGTTTACACCATCCTGGGATATTCCGGCCGAGGAGACTCCAAGCTCTGCCATGGAAACTCCTGAGCAAAGGCTGTTGTAGGAAAATAAATCAACGGTGGGGTGGCGTGATGAAGCGGCATTACTATTACCACGCCAAAGTTGACCACTCTCATACTACAGTAATTTGCCAACGAGTACAATTTTTTTATCCTGTCAAGACACGTAGAATATATATTTTTTTAATCCATTTATAGTTATGTGTCAGGGAACGTCGTGAAACAGGTTAGTGCTCGTTCT
Organism: Ictalurus punctatus; assembly: GCF_001660625.3. Classification (NCBI taxonomy): domain Eukaryota; kingdom Metazoa; phylum Chordata; class Actinopteri; order Siluriformes; family Ictaluridae; genus Ictalurus; species Ictalurus punctatus. Next base: position 7,341,533 of record NC_030433.2, on the reverse strand, counting down.
CCTCGAGACTTTCCCGTGAGCGCGTGTACGAGTATCAACAATCTGTACGTTTACATGGACAACAACAATCCAATATTAACCCGATTAAGACGATACTCTGATTAAGAAACTAGCATGTAAACAGCAATTTTTTATTACCTTAATCCGATTAAAGTCATACTTCTCAGTAAACACAAAATCGAATTAAGACGTGTGGAGTATTCCTGTTTTAGTCGCACTATTGACATGCATTACAGACATGTACACACCTTAATCACACTATTAATGTCGTGTGGGAGTTTTCACCGCATTTTGCGACAGGACACGTACACTCACGGCAGCGCTCAACCGTTTGATGGCAAACGAGAGCACGGCTGCGTCCGAAACCGCGTACTTACCTAATATAGTAAGCGAAATACATGTATCGCAGCCCACGGCTTCAAGCGGTCATCTATTTGCACGTACAGCACGACAAATAATTAACTGCACTTGAAGCTTTCAATTTTTTTTTAAAAATAAAAACACGTAAAACTGTATACGGTACCATAATGAAGACCAACGGTATGTCGATACGTGAAATTCTGGACGGAGCGTCGAAAGGCGTGGCGACGTAACGACGTGTGCTGTTAATCGATCTACGTTCTATAACGTGTAAAACGGGAACATGAAAGGAGTATTCTAAACGCGACTCAAGTAAACACCTGAATCACAACATCGTCTTACTCTGAACAAGGTCAATAAGTAGATTACTGCTGTCCATGTAAACGGAATCAATTACACAGCGGTTTTTTTTTACTGTCGCTTTTCTGTCGATTGTCCAGCATACAAGTCGCCACTGTCAGATCTGCTGTTAGAGAAAATTCATCATCACCGTCCAAGCAATCAGACTCAACCTTCTAATAAACGTTGGAGTGGTAAGTCTACCATAAAACCATTAATAACTAATAAATATGTCTGTAGAAACCTGAAAAAAAGGAGACGTCTTATAGACATAAGTATACTGTAAATAATTGTCTCTCATGTCTTTAAATATTTTTATCATCATCATCATCATCACCACCACTAGCAATTAGCCAGTATATTTTAAACATAATTAACCATGGTTAATTATCACAGTAATTTAAATTAAATACACTCCGGGGTCTTTTGTTTGGTTTGTAAACCAGCTGGAATGATTGACCAATGAGTACACAGTAACACACACACACACACACACACACACACACACACACACACACAACTAACCTCAACCTCAGTATCTAAAAATAAATCTCGTCCGTTTTAGCGTTTAAATAAAAGGTTGCATTTTTGTGAGAAGATCTCAGGACCTCACAATTTTTTCTATATCTTTGTGAGGACCTTCCACTGACATAATAATGAACTAATTAACACTACACCTAACTCTAACCTAAACCTCAGTAACCAGAAGGAAACTTGTAAATAAAAGCTGTAAAAACAAACAAGCAAACAAAACAAAACAAAACAAAACAAAACAAAACAACACACTATTTTTGTGAGGACCAGGTGATTGTGAGGACATTTGACATGATCTTATCATTTTGAGGACTTTTGGACCGTTTTGGTCCACATACACTTCAGAAATCAGAAAGAGAGTTCCTCCGGGATTTCTGTGATTGAAATTAGAAATTAACGCGAAATTGAACAAACTCTGCATACAATATTCGAAGGATTTGGGCCAAGACGAGTCAAGTGACGTTGTCAAAACTTCAGACAAAGCCCTCTTACCATGTTGATATTTCTGTAAAGCTGCTTTGAGACAATGTCTATTGTAAAAAGCGCTATACAGATAAAATTGAATTGAACTCTTCGATTCGTATGCATCGAACGCGAGTGCAGCTAAAAAGGTCTAGTTTACCAACAAACATCACTACGAAACACCAGGCAAAACAATTTCGTGCCATTGCAATATCACCAATTCGTGCAGTTTTCTACAAAAAAAAGCATAAAAATTACCCCAAAACAACAACAACAACAACAAAAAACCACAACGCAGCAAATTCAAGCGTTTTTGGCTGAAACGATCACAAAAAAAAAAAAAAAACTGGACTGGAAAGACTGGGGGAGTGTTTTGCCCAATCACAGGGTCAGCAAAGGTCTCATACCCAACCACTGACACACACACACACACACACGTTTTGTGAGAACTTTACACTACACCCAACACGAACCTTAGTAACCAGAAGAAAATCTTTTGACCCTTTATTGTTGTTGTTTTGTTTAACTCAAGCCATAAAACACCTTATTTTCTGAGTAGAGATTGTGGGGACATTTGACACGATCCTAACATTGTGAGGACCAAAAAGAAAAATAGAAATATATTTATGCTGGACCGTCAATTAAGCAGGTCAACAGCTAGAAAAGGATAAATACCACAAATGTGTGAAAGTTTTTTTTTTTTTTTTTATAACTTTCATTCTGGACATGATTCGATTTTAGGTTTAATCGCAAAAACACCCATTATAATCAGATCTAATACATGAAATGTACGAAAAGTCCAACGAGGAACCAATAAGAGTACCGAGAATCACTCTCTTCCTTTACCCTTTCACCCAACGTCAATGCCATTTCTCACCTGTAAGGAAAAAAATAAAATGTTTATTTACAATAATTTTTAGACGTAAATAAATACCAAATCTTAAAAAATTAATTATTTTTAAAATCACGTATATGTAGTTTAACCCGCATTGCTTCCTGATTTTTCGGAGCCCTGGTACTATACGTGAAGCACCATTCAGTTTAGCTTTGTGTATTTCTTTTACTATCTTAGCAGCTGCGTCGTATTCTGTACCTACAGATTTCTCAGTACTGTAGATGGTGCTGTTAACGATGCAATTTCATTTGAAGTCACGCTGTGAACACGCCGGCGTGTAACAGAGCAGCCGGTAGCCAGACACTTCCTGTGCAAGTGACCTACTTTCCATTGCAAGTGCAAGACTACGCTTCCTCCGACCGAGACAAAATACGCCTCGTGTCTATACGGAAGCTGTTCTGAGCTGGTTGATCATGAAGCAGGAAAGCGCAGGATCAATACCGATCAGATCTGTAAAAGAATTCTCAGGACGTCATGAACATGTTATCGTTTCTATAGCAACAAGATCTCGCATGGCTGACACGGTGAAGTGTTCTGTGAGACACGAATCCTTTCTATGCAAGGAGACATTTTATTTAACAGTTTTATGGAAGGAAACACCAGCGTCAGTCGGAAAGCTAGGAGTTTTTCAAGAACTGTGGGACTAGCGTTCACGTTTTTGCGCTTTCTTACGATCGTTGGGGGGAGGGGTTAAGGAACATGACGTGTCATTAGGTAATGCATGAATAATCGTTCATGCGATATAAGGAGAATAGAAACGCTTCAGGGCGTGCCATTTTAGGATCTGCGTCAGGTCGTCGTCGAATATTTTCCTAGCGTCAAGGCGTTTTGTTCCGTACTTAAAACGACCGAACGATACGCAATATGGTGATACCTGTTAATTATATATTAACCTAAAAATGCATTCGAAAACTCAAAAAGCAAGACAAGCAACAAAAGCACCAGCCACTTGAGACAAACACGAGCGTCAACTTGTCGTTTTGTAATGCGAACGGAGGATAAGTGAGTATTTATCTATCCATCTGTCACTGTTGGGAGCAGGGGAGCACTGCGATTGACATCACCTCACCTCGCCTCACCTTACTTCAGCCCTTGGGAACTCAAGATATTAATTAATAAAATATCTAAGATATTAATTAATAAAAATATCCTCGCTCATCCTTGACACATGAGGCTGAGGTAGAAGCGTTACAGCCCGAGGAAGGTGAGAGTTCAACAGCACCCGGAGTCGCGAGGAGGAATTTGTTCAGACGTCCTGTCGCGAGTATCGCACACCGCCCGTGCTCCCAAACCCAAACAAATCCATCACAGGACGCCCGGCCCGGCAGAAAAGTTTACAAAGCCAAGCAGCGGCGCGTGATACGACAGTAAGCTCTCATGCTGTTTATAGACTGTCGGAAAAAATGGCGGAAGAGTGAGCGAATCCGACAAGTATGAAAACGATTTCGTACATCGTCTGTGCAAAGATGTTCGTTTAGCATCTATGGAAGGAGTCTCCAGTGTCGTAATAGTGTTTGTAACAGTCAGAGACAAAGCGGTAACTATATTTTCTGACTTTTTTTTTTTTGGACAAAAGAAGTCTACGTTTGTTTGTTGTTGTTTTTTTTTTAAACGTACGATCATATTTGAGTTTACGTAAACTGCAAAATATAAATACTTGTGTATCATTCAGCATTGCCAGCCCTTGGGGGGTACAAACTTTTGCCTTCGAATGTACCTAGCCAGAATCAACGTTTGTTGGAGAATGCTTTAAAAACCTTTTTAAATTTAAAATCAAACCAATTATATTAAATTAAAGGCAACAAGTGTGAACAAGACTTTTTTTTTTTTTTACTTAAGTCACATCGACACTATTACATCCTTTAAAAAGAAATTGAAATTAGGAAAAAATAAATAAAATCGACGTTATTTTCATACACAGGCTCGAGATTCGTCGTCAGAGCTGTAAACATTTTAACAAACCGCAGGAAAGCGCTAAAACGCGACCCCGGATATGGAGACACGACAACAGAACACATCGACATCGACTCGAAACAGAAAAGAGGCAGTCCTTACCGATCATCACACGCTCATTGCTGATTGGCTGCGCCGCATGTCAATCTAAGAGCCGGTGGAAACCCGAGACTTGGAGGATGTTTACAGTAAGTGGAAATGTGAGCCTAAATGAAACCAGTGAAGCTTTTATTCCTGCTTATTTTTAATCAGAGGCATTCCTCAGATATTATTCATCAGATCAGTTCTGAACGTTTTAGGAAAATGTATTTATTAAAAAAGGTCTGATTATTTAGATGAAAGAATTACTCTTCATTATAACAACATGTCCTTCACATTAAAGGGTTTCCACGAGGCTAACTTCATCACAGAAATGTGCGATTATTTTTCCTTGTGCTGGTCTCAGTTTGATGTCCAATCAGGAACGAGAATGCGACGTGGATAAGGACCGCCCCTTCCCGTTGTCCGTTATTGGGTTTATTTCGGTTTTGCGGTTGCGATTTTGGTTTTTATGTCGTGTTTTTCAAAATCTGTTGCCGTGTTTTGGGTCGTTCCCGTCGCAGTTCTGATTTGCTGTTGTGTTTTTGGTCTTCTTGTTGTGTTTCCAAACGTACTGTTCCATTCCTCGTTTATCGTGTTTTCAGCTTCGTCGTCTCTCGGTATCGATTTTGTCGTCACGTTTCTGAACTCGCCGTTCCGTTTTCGCCGTTGCGTTACCGAATTTAATTGTTGTGGTTCCAAATGAGCTGTTGCGTTTTCGGTATTTCCTGCTGCGTTTCAGAACGCCGTTGTGTTTCGTTTCCACATTTGCAGTTGTGTTTTGAAAACGTTTCCAGAAATGCACTGTACGGTTCCGTTCTTCGTTCTTGTCGTCGTCTCTTTGATACCGTTGTCGCGTTTCTGAATTGGCCCGTCCGTTTTTTTTTTGGTTCCGGTGTTGCGCCACCGAATTCGACGTTGCGTTTTTGGGTTTTGCCGCCGAGTTTCTGAATTCCCCGTCGTACCTTTCCCACCTCCACTGTTGCGTTTCCAAATTTGCAGACGTTTTCGATTTTCTTTTCTGCGTTCATTTATTTTATTTATTGTTGCCATATTTTTGGGTCGGTGAATCATTTCGCACTTACGCGAGACCATATTAAATGCAGAATAACCTGTAATTATACACACACACACGCGACTATATTTAAAAGGGAAGTGTACTGAAACACCTCGGTGTTGCCTCTCTAACCCAAACAGAGCTGCGCTCTGAACACTCAGTAGATGTTTGCCAGTAACACTACAAGCACACTACATTACAGACGGTTCCTGAAACACGGCCGGTGACTCAGCCGCCGGCATGTCGTGACCCATCTTCGTGAGCAGGTTTTCGTTATTCTCTCGCTGCCTCTCTGGACACGAGCCAGGCTTCGTGCAGACACACCCTGCCTGTGTGCACCAACGCCGCCTGCTATTGCTCAATTATACCATTCTGCACTTCTCTCTCTCTCTCTCACACACACACACACACACACACACAGGTAATCTGATACCCTACCTTATACTTTAAAGTGATGTTTAACCTTTTTAAACGATCGTTAAAGTTCTCCGGCACCAAAAAAGCCTCGCTGTCGTCTGCGGACTGACGCCTTCCTCTAATGACCCAGAGAGAGTTTCAATTACAAGCGGCACAAAAATAATAATAAAAACAGGTCATAAACTCTCAAACGTACCTGGGGGGTTCTAACGTACAACACATGTGCGGTTTATTTTGTGTGAAGCACTGTTCAGATGTCAGCATCATGCAGTTACAGGGAAAGAAGTCAACAACGGCAGGACGGTGTGACGAATCCGAGGCAACACGACGTCCTGAAGTGGTTTGTTTTTCTTACGTACAACACTACAATGTGCCAACATTTACAGCTTTTATTTTTATTATTATTATCTATTTATAGTTACATATAAAACTCTTTTTTTCCCCTCCCCTTTCTCTTTTTTTTTTTTCTCAAGTTAAAAATAAGCATACCTTTTTACGCTACAGAGAATCATAAACCTCCGACACTGGAGACTCCTTCCGTAAATATTTTATTATTTAAAAAACCTTTCAACAATTCCACACGTTTACGCGTTTAGTCTCGATGAACGAGCGGTTACTATAGAAACGTTACGCGGGTTTTTCCTTTAATTTGTCACCCGTGTTACAGTGTACTGGATGATTCGATTCCACAATGAATCATTTTAATAACACAACAGTGAGTCAATTCACACACGTATTGTGCCATCACATACACCAGGCCTCGGCTGCTCCTCACGCTGCTGGATGTGTTCGCGTTTAAAAGATCCGGTTGTGTTTTTTATTCTTTTCGTGAGCCACTTGTGTGGACACGTCCCGCTTTCACAACAACCTAAAGCATCTGCTCGCTCATTCGGAACGACGCCTGGCTGCCGGTCAGTTTACATTTCACACAAGCTGCGTTTCCATGGTCCTTTCTCCTTGCAGGATCAGATAAGATGTCAGACGCGGAACAGGCGTGCGTTTAAAAACAACAACACGACGAGGATTAGCGTGAAACAGCAAAGGAGTTGTTCGAGGTGAAGCTAAAAAAAGCCTGAACGCACACACACGACGGACGAGGGAGGTCATGTTACAGCTGTAAAAATAAATCAACCCACGCTCCAGATGAGCTTTTGTGTGTTTTTCACCAATCTGGGAATTCGTTCCAGTTTTCACCTTTAAAGAAATAATAAATAAATAAATAAATAAATAAATAAATAAAGAGTAAGAGAGAGAGACACAGAGAGCAAGAGACCAAGAGAGAGCACGAGCAAGCGGGGGGGGGGGGGGGGTTAAACAGCACATCACTGTGGGAGCAGGTTAGAAAAGAAAAGGAAGTTTTATTTTAAAAAAAAAAAAGAGGAGTAAAAAAGAAAAAAGAAAAAAGAAAAGGAGTGAAGAAAAGAAAAATAAAGGAGGAAGGACGGGAAGAAAAGAATTATAGAAGGAGGAAATGAAAAAATGAGAAAGACAAGCAAGGAGAAAAGCAAAAAAGAAAAAGAAAAAAGTGAGGCGCAGTAAGCATGTGTACAGTCAGTGCAGTAAGCTCTGTGTGTGTGTGTGTGTGTGTGTGTGTGTGTGTGGACATGCATGTGTACAGTCAGTGCAGTAAGGTCTGTGTGTGTGTGTGTGTGTGTGTGTGTGTGTGTGTGTGTGGACATGCATGTGTACAGTCAGTGCAGTAAGGTCTGTGTGTGTGTGTGTGTGTGTGTGTGTGTGTGGACATGCATGTGTGCAGTCAGTGCAGTAAGGTGTGTGTGTGTGTGTGTGTGTGTGTGTGTGTGGACATGCATGTGTGCAGTCAGTGCAGTAAGGTGTGTGTGTGTGTGTGTGTGTGTGTGTGTGTGTGTGTGTGTGTGTGGACATGCATGTGTGCAGTCAGTGCAGTAAGGTGTGTGTGTGTGTGTGTGTGTGTGTGGACATGCATGTGTGCAGTCAGTGCAGTAAGGTGTGTGTGTGTGTGTGTGTGTGTGTGTGTGTGTGTGTGTGTGTGCAGTCAGTGCAGTAAGGTGTGTGTGTGTGTGTGTGTGTGTGTGTGTGTGTGCAGTCAGTGCAGTAAGGTGTGTGTGTGTGTGTGTGTGTGTGTGTTGACATGCATGTGTACAGTCAGTGCACTAAGGTGTGTGTGTGTGTGTGTGTGTGTGTGTGTGTGTGTGTGGACATGCATGTGTACAGTCAGTGCAGTAAGGTGTGTGTGTGTGTGTGTGTGTGTGTGTGTGTGTGCAGTCAGTGCAGTAAGGTGTGTGTGTGTGTGTGTGTGTGTGTGTGTGCAGTCAGTGCAGTAAGGTGTGTGTGTGTGTGTGTGTGTGTGTGTGTGCAGTCAGTGCAGTAAGGTGTGTGTGTGTGTGTGTGTGTGTGTGTGTGTGCAGTCAGTGCAGTAAGGTGTGTGTGTGTTCTGCGGTGGTTGGTGCAGGTGGATGAGTGACTGGATGAGTCACCACTCTGACCTGGATTAACAGGAGCAGCTGTGAAACAGTCTATTCAGCGTTATTCACTGCTCAGCTCTTTCAGCAACAAACACTCGGCTGCTTCCACTCACATCCGTCTGCTCCGGGGGCTGGGAGTCAGACTCCTGCGTTTTTGATAAACCGAGAGCTTTTTAATGAAATTCGAAAACTCTGGCGAGTAAAAATAAAAGTATCGAATAACAAGGGCCGATAAAGCATTGCTAGAGTATGTCACGTTTAAAATCCAAAGGAAAAGTAGAAAAAAAGAAAAGAAAAGAATGAGGAGAAAAGAAAAGAAAAAAAAGGGCAGAAGAAAAAAAAAAAAAAAAGGAGAAAAAAGAAGCTAGGTATAGCTAAGCTGTTACATCCAAATCCAAAAAATAGGTGGAAAAAAGAAGAAGAAAAAAAGAATTAGGAAAATAGAGGTGAAAAAAGTAGAAAGCAACAGAAAGAATATAACCGTAATCCAAAGTGAAATGAGAAAAGAAAAGAAGAAACGAAGAACAATTTTTAAAAAAGAAACAAAAAAAAAGAGAAAAAAAATCAGAAAAGGGAAAAAGAATAGAAAAAGTAGAGTAGATCCAAAAAGAAAAGAAAATAAATAGAAAAAAGAGAAAAGAATGTCGAGAGGTGAAAAATTGAAAAAAAAAAAAAAAAAGAAAAAAAAAAAAAGAGAAGAGGTAGGCTGTTCTATCCAAATCCAAAACATTTGAGGAAAAAAAAAAAGAAAAGGAAAGAGGAGAAAAGAAATCGGAAAATAAAGAGTAGTTTAAAAAAAAAAAAAAAAAAAAAAAAAAAAAAAAAATTCAAGAAAGCAACAGAGTGAATATCATACAAATCCAAAGAAAAAGGAGAAAAAAAAGTAAAAAAAAAAAAGGAAAAGTAGAGAGTAGGAAGAACAAAGTTACAGGAAAGAAAAGAAATGAGTTGGGGGAGGGGGGGGAGATGAGATTTGATAAAGTAGAAAATAAAAGAAATTTTCCATGAAGCATGCAAGCTTCATTACTTTGGGTCAAAGATACCCAGAATTACATAAAGCCAAAGCAATTAGCTCATTGGACTGGTTTGCATTCTCTGGACTGTTCTAGAACCCTCCGAGCGATTCAGCAAAATCCCAACCAAACCCGACTAACAAACAAACAGATAATACTGAGAACAGCATCGTAAGGAACAACACCGTGATACAGATTAGCAACCGAAAGATCGCTCTGTCACCGGCTGTCAACATCATACGTCGCGTGAACATCAACATCAAACAACAAACCCATCATTTGGTTCAAAGACAAACATGACGTGAACGCATCCGATTCCATCGAGAGACTTTATAATCAAGCCGTTACGAAGAGTCGTAGTGACATTCTGGAGATTCTCTCTGACGGTGACAGAACAGGAAGTCAGTACAAAACCCCGATTATGCAAACGTTCATCCGCAGATCGGACAGGACGGAAGCAGGCGGATTTCTCAACGCTCGGTTGGATCTGCCCTTTCCTTGACCGTGTCGGACATTACGTTGACAAAGCGAGGTTTTCAAGTTCACTGCCAAACAGCATCGTACATCAAAACACACGTGATCCCCCACCCACACCCACGGCAAGCGGTCGAGTACGCGCTAGCCGTAATTCAATTCTATTAGTTCAAACAGACAAATCTAATCAACTATAGCCGACTCGAATACTTCTCAAGTGGGCACTTCAAAACGATCTGACTGGGACGTAGATTGGAGCAATATGTAATGATGTAAAAAGGTCAGGCTACATTCTGATTTAACGATATGTCAGGAAAAAAAAAAAAGGATATGCTTGGATAATCAGCAGTTCCAAACTAACAAGCATGAAAATGTACTTAAACCAGCTGGGCCGTGAATACCATACATAATTCACATTGTTCTGGTGCTGACCCAAAGTTGCCGACTCAAAACAAATATTTCTAACTCAAACGTGCAACACCACCGATAAGCCTGGATATCAGATGATAAAAAATTATAAATAGTTCGTAGGGGGACCAGGGTGGGGTGGGAGGTTGGTAGGGGGTGGGGTGGGAGGTTGGTAGGGGGAGGGGTTATAGTGGGGATTTATGTTCAAATAGTTTGATTCATTATATATGTTGGTTGTCTATTTGTGTTAACTTGTGAAATCAATAAAAAAAAGTGTTAATTACAAAAAAGTTATAAATAAATAAAAACGAACACTCACCTCTACAGACTGCGACGGGATCTTTAGCGGAGGAAGGTTCGGCTTGCCTACGTTCTTCAGATCCGACAAGTTCTCGTAAGACTGTCCGTGATAGTCGTCGGGCGACGGTTTAAGATTCGGGGACTCGTTGTTGACCTGGTCAGGTCCATCCATGGGTCGGACCAACGCCATGGGCTTCCTAGAGTTGGCCAAGTTGGGCTTGGAAGACAGTGGAAGCGGGAAGGTCTGAGAAGCCTGGATTGGGGCGTCTCCGCCCAGGTGGGACGTTTCCTTTTGTTGGGCCTCTGAACGCTGAGACGGGACAGTCCTTCTGGAAGAACTTTTGCAGCGAGGGGAAAGCGAGTGCTCGTTGGTACCGTTATCATCATCCATGTCCTGTTCTGATTCGCTGGAATGTAAAGGGGACAAAGGTTCTGCAGGCGGTGAAAGGTCCGGAAGAACAGGAGGCGGTAAGGTGGCATAGTCTCTCATGTCAGGCCAGGAGCCTGTTTTCGTTTGATGGGATTTGCCGGGACCTTCTTTGCTCTGGACTGGGAAGGAGATTTCCAGGATCGGGAACTTCTTCGAAGGCTTAGACGAGCTGTGACTCGAGTGGCCTTGTTTAGTGCTTCCGTACGACGATGAACTCTGGAATGAGGGATCCGTTTTGTCCTTGTGCACGGGGTTCCCTGAACGTCCGTACGACGATGACGAAGGGGGTTGAGCCATGGGTTCCCCGTCAAACTGGTTGTACTGGAAGTTGTTCCCATCCTCGTAATTACCGAGCATCCTCTGGATGCGGCTGGACAGTTCATCGCCTTTGTTTGTCTAGGGGGGAAAAAAAGAAAAGAAAAGATAAAGTCCCCCATAGGGTAAACTTTTTGTGCAAATCTCTAAACTAAACTAAGCAATAATACAAACCATAACGAATAACCCGTGCCGTTTTATAATCTTCACGCCACGTGGCGTGATATTTTACCCTGTCTAACCTTTCCGCTAAAACTTCCGCCACGGTTGTATCCATGATAGCACACATCGGCGTTTATGACATTCGGCTAATCTGACCTTTTTAAGACATCGCTAGCTTGTGTAACGTTGAGCCTCGCAGACAAGGACGATAAATTCCTGGGTTTCGAATCCCAAGAGGTTTATATGCCATGATCAGCACATCCTGTACTGTCAACAACCAGATCTCAGCAGAACATCCTTATCTACCATCTTTAAACTGTGTTTGTCATGAAGCTTTGCCAGACCAAATGATAGGCCCCGGATGTCTGTTGAAGACTGCAACCACAGCGAACAGTAGCAATAAAATCTCTGGCGGGGATGCGTTGCAGAAATACAGCCATGCTCGTCTGCAGAAAAGCTTACTCAAGCAGGAACTGTAATCCTAGCATGTACATGACAGCTAATGTAGCATGGAACGTTTATCCTGAAAAGCTTAACAGGGCCCAGCTGACACGTGTAACGACTTAGCGCAGACGACAAGGCACGTTTAGAGTGGAAAAGTGGAACAACTGTTGCCCCCAGGCCACTGAGTGCACTGAAGTGCTCTCACTGGCCTAAGGATAACAGAACGCTAACAACGTTTAAAAGGCAGGTTGGTCTGACGGCACGGGGAGGGTGGACGCGTAAACACAGCTGACCGTTTCCCAGGCCCGGTCCTGAATAACACAGTGTTTGTCCTACACCGGCTTCATCTTTTTCCGTTTTGTTTTGACTTCTCGAGATCCAAGGAACAATATTCATATCGTTCTTCTTTATCCTCATTTTGTTCTTTTGCAGATTACGAGCACTGAGCGACTGTGGATTAAGGGCCCGGCAGAGGCAGCTGGGATTTGAACTCATGACCATACCATACCCATAACCATTGTTGAGCTACCATTGTTTGGACCCTTGAACAAGGCCCATAACCCTTGCAAGGATGTTTTCTTCTTCGTTTTCTTCTTTAGAACTTCCAAACCAATCCAATCCACTGTATGTACGTAAAGGCATAAACGTGTATGATGTTGGCTGACTGACAACACAGGACGTACCTTGACACCTTGTATTAAATACTACCACCACCATGCTTCTAATCATTTTCAGAACTACTCAATGCTTCATTCTCTCATTTCCTTTCCTTTTCCTTCCTGTCTCCATATCTAGACACTGTCACGAATACACTGCCTGTCTCTCCAACACTAAGTGGGGGGGGGGGGGGGGGGGGGGGGGGGGACGGACGAGACGGGATGGGACTCGTCTTTCACCATCTCCTCTCTCACACACTGCTTATTTCTTTCTCCCCACCACCTCCTGTTCTCCAAAGAGCCTAATTAACTGCCGTAGCCAGATAACGAGCTATGGGAGCAGATGGGTGTCTGATGGGAATAGGAGAGAAGACAGACGGCCCACCATCCTACTTTTAGAAAAAAAAAGAAAAAAGAGACACCCTCACCTTTCCTCCTTCTGCTTTTGTGCCTCTCTCTCTCTCTCTCTCTCTCTCTCTCTCTCTCGAATCCATCAGTCATTCAATCCTCAGTCTCATCCCGAAGCCCTGACAGAGAGGCTCCAAGGGGCCTCATTAAAAACACTCGCTTTTGCATTTATACATGCATGTGTGTGTCCATGTTCATCTCAACCAGCAGCACCCTCAGGGCTTCTCCATCCACGTCTACAGATGTCAGACAGACTGTCAAGATTTCAACTTGACAGGCAAATTAACCAGTCACGCATCCAAATTACACTTAAACGGACACACCTCTGGCAGAACCTCTACAGAGAGAAGACACGACTGGGAAGCTCATCAAGCTCAACCGAGCATGGATTCTCCGTCCGAACCTACAGTCGTTACCCTGAGCAACAGCTCTAGAACCTGTGGACTTTACAGAAACGTCTCGACGTAGCTCTAAGGAGTAGCGTGAGATTCCCTGTGTGAAAGGAAAAATCGGTTTTGTAGTCTCTATCTACCGTCACGTCTCCGTATCGAGCAAGATCGTTCACCTGGTATAATATTAGTTTTCAATTCAGCCAATCAGCTAACCGGCTATTTAATGAATGGCAAAACTGAGACTATAGAAGAAAAGACATCTGGCAGAATTTCACCACAATATGTCTGGCATCACCACTATTCAGCAGCTCCTCCATTTTGTCAACAATATTTTTTTTCCCAACAATGTCGAGCAGGTCCTCCATTTTATTTTTGAACCATTTGAACGGAACCGCAGTCCGACCCGCTTTCTCGTGAATTCGCAGGTCAAAGTTCACCTACGTAAAGTTGATGAAAGGAACCGTCTCTGGAAACGAACGCTTTCACGTCCCGCATCCTTTCCACATCAGCGAATCATCGTCGTTTTTAAAGCACCGGGACGGCATTTGGTTGGTGGACGGTTATCTAGCTTACAGTTAGAAAACAACGTTGAAAAATCCATTAATGACGCTGGCGAACTTGCTAACATAACATATCTCGTATCTATCCAAGACCACGCAAGCTCACGTTATCTAGTGCTCGATCATACCCCTGCAGTTGCGGTTTTCTATTTAGCATCACGGCTAACTTACGGAATGTTAGCGTCCACTCTCTACTAGCTGCTAGCGATTAAGTCCGAGTGCATTTTGTCTGATAATCCCGCTGTGTAATTATTATCGAGTAGCCCATGTATGTCCGTAATGCTTTTTAGAAATTTAGCAGCCCTATAAAACAAGCTTAGCTAAATAATACATTACAATGGAGTCATGACACCATTTTTTTTTTGTTTGTTTTATACGCAGTGCCCGTGTTGGAAAGATCAGAAAGGCCTGACCGATCGACGTTCACCTTGTAAGGCTCCCCAAAGAGCGGCGTACTCTCCTGATACAGCTCCTTGTCCTGCAGGGTCTCCTGGTTCCTCCGCTCCCATTCTTTCCTCCGCAGGACGTTCAGTTCTTCGCGTACGCTGTGTAAACCACCCCCACACACACAAAAAAAAAAGAAGCAGAAACATGAACAGATGTTAAACCACAGAAGGTTTATGGAGAAGACAAGCAAGCTCCGGTTCAAGATCATAATAAGGAATACGTCAACTTCCCAAGCTTTAAAAAATGCTTTGTAATGGCAAATGAATCAATATAAAGTCTCAAATAAGTTGCTAGCTGCAACAAATCACAGCTTTATATTAATACTTTTGTTCCAAAACCAGAACGTCATAATATCTAAAATAACGGATTAAAATAAATAAATAAAATTGTATGACGCGTCATTCTTTAATAAATTTTAAAAAATTGCTAGCTATGGCAGATTGCTTTATTATTTTACACTATGTTTATTTACAATGCTTGTGTTCATGACTGGCCTAAAATCATCTTGCAATCAGCCTCAAATCTGACAATTACCCAGGAATTAGTTGTTGATTAGACTTGCTGTTGTTTACGTTACATACTTGATTGCGGCAGTTGGGTTGGCCGGGTAATAAACCGAACTCGCGTGTGAACGTGCACTGAACGTGTTTCAACCGTCGACTCAATCGACACGAAGTGAGCAAGAGTTACGCAACAGGAAATTGTTTACTATTGTCGGAAGATTGTCGATTCCCGATGACGCAACAAGCCGTGCGTGGCCGGGAGCCAAGAGGGCAAAAGTGGCCGTGCTGCTCCGGGTGGGAGGGACGGCATTACTGTGTCTCCTGTCAATCAAAGCGATAATCAATCGTGGATGTCGGTAAGCTCGGGTATGCAGAAGAGTGCAGATAACGTGTTTTTTTTTTTTTTTAAAGTATTTCGAAAAGATGCTGTTGTGTCCACGGTGAAAAAACAAAACAAAAAAACAACAAAGATAGAAACCCTCAGAGAATTTGTAACGTTTAGAAGGGGAATTGTATTGGTTTTAATTGAAACTGTAAATGGTTACTGGTAATTTGTTACCTTCTATTGGTGGCATGTTATGTCGAACGGATACTGTTAAAGCCCATTAACTGTTTCAATGGTTAGCTGACGGTTTGTAATTGTATTTGTAGTGGAAACCATTAGAATTTCTGTGATTTTTTCTTTTTAATCCAGCAGGGTTCACATGTCTGAGGAAGCACGTTCTAACTGACGTGCAACAGGAAAAAAAAAACCTGGCTGGTGGATGGGAACTGGCACATAGCCTAAATAAATTGGGCAAAAAACGTTTTCACGAGCACATTTCCACTCCCTCATCTTAGCGATTTGTTGGGTTTTTTCGGTCTGCTTAAATCTGTTCAGTGTGAAACACAATCATCCCCAATAGAAAACCAGTCCAAAGCATCAATTTTTCACTTCCATCAACATGGCTCTCACTCATACTCACTTTCTTTTCCTTTCCTTTCATGTACATCAAACCCATTTCCCAATGTATACGTTGTTTACGTTACTAAATGTTATTAGAGCCCACTATTAGAAGGTCCAATATCCATAACAGAGACCTACTGCATGACTAACAGCACTCCATTCTAAACCATAAGAAAAGCTGGCAAAGAAAGATATCGAACAATTACGCTAAAGTGATTAGACGTGATGCTTTGCCTCCCGTGTGTGATAAAAATGGCCATTTGGGGGGGGTGGGGGGGGTGGTGGTTGTTCAGCAAGACGGAGGACAAAGGAAAAGGCCGAGATGAGCCGTGTGACCTTTTGGTGAGTCAATAAATGTGAGTCACTGGACGTAACGATGAAGAAGTTACTCATGCTTCACAGACTGCCAAGTGCAATCTTTCCACTGAAAACTCCACAGCGTGACGTCAGTCGAACAAGGTCGGTCTGTAATTACTACAGCCCTGCAATAACGTCTAGCGAGAGCAAAAAATAACAACACACCTTTCCAAAGGTTTTTAAGACTAACAGACATTTATGACATGTATTTATGTTGCTTTATTGGACAATCTGTCATCCCTATTTGCCCAAGCTCATGTTCCAGATAAGATATCTTCAGGGTGGAGGGACGAGGACAGGTGTGATTAGACGAAGGGTCCTCAGGGGCTGCAGTAACACAACACAACACGCGACATCTGGCCCTGAATTCTGCAGCTGGCACCGGGCCAGACACAGCGCACGGATTCATTTTAAACAAACACAGATCACAAAATGATGTGGGTCTATAAAAACAGCTAAAAGCCTGTGTTGGGCATTTTCAGGGATTTCTGCTTTTAAGCTCAAAACGTTTTATCAGGAAATAAACGCTGAGGAAGCAACAGAGGAGGCTCACCGTATGAACCGTTCACAAACTGGAACAACGTGCAGAGCGGAATATTATCAAAACCCAAGTCCTTTTATTTGCATGACGCAAAATAGCAACTCGGTTTAAGCTTTAGTTTAACGACAAGATGTACAAATCTCGATGCGTTTTATGGGTGCTATAAACGTTCACTCACTCACCAGCCTGGTAAAGTTAACTTGACCAAAAAATAATAACAAAAATGCAGTGTTAAGTTACAGCTTCACTTCTGACACTGGAGACTCCTTCCTGTAAATGCTAGCCATGTTAAATGATTCAATTTAATGTCTTTTCTGAGTATTTCTATTACTATAGAAACGCCACTGTTTTATAATCAGTGCATTAAAGTGCACCTATTATGGATTGGAAACATGCCTAATTTTGTTTTAAAGCTCTCGTACAATAGATGCACACGCATCCGAGGTCAAAAGACACTTTAACGTGCTCATAATTTAAACTGTAGCGTTACATCCCCCCGCAGTGTCTCAAACGACTCGTTAAATGATCCGTTCAAAAGGATTCCTTCTAAACTTCTCCTTTCGGAGCGCATACTCTGCTCTGATTGGTTAGACGTCCCAGTCTGTCACGATCAGTCTACCACCGTCACGGAGTAGCCGACGAAGGCCAGAGGCGGGGCTTTTTGTTACGAACCTACGTAAGTTTGGAATCACTAATGACTCGTTTCGGCTGTTCGGAATCGATTCCTTCTTTTGGGAGTCGATAACTCCGTTCGTCGTGCGCTTTGTTTTTTAAACTCTGCAGACTTTTTTTACATTCACAAACAGTTATATCTAAAACGCTACGTGAAAGGTAATATTTGAAAAACCATAATAGGTGCACTTCAATATAAACTCGTGCTTTGCAGCTGCACTACTTTAATCGGCACGTTAATGAACAGTACCAACCGGGTAAATATTTGCATTCGCTTTTGATAAACGAGGAAAGCGGCTCGGATTTCCGAGACAAGCTTTTCTCCTTCCTGAAAAATCTCATTCACATTCGAGCCATCTAAACTCGGACAAACCGCTGAGCTCTTGTTCTCACGAAACGTCACCTCCTTGACGCCCGTGACCTCAGGCCTGGGCTGCCATGGCGACCGGAGAGCCGTCCCGGATCAGATGCAGCACGCGGCGTGACAAAAAAAGTGTTGGTTAATCTCGCACGCCGAGGAACACATGGACCGATAAGAAAAGTTTTCCACTTTCACCCTCTCAGACCTCACACTCCCTCTCCTTTATTTACACTCCTCCCTCTCTCTCTCTCGCATATTTTTCCCCCCTCGTTGCCGCAGTCGAGCAGCAGGAGGCCATAACTCCGGCTGCAGCAGAAAAACGACGCCAGGGTGGTGTGTGTTTCTCTCTGTGGTTTGAGCCTTTGTGGCGAGAGCCTTCAAGCTCTAATTCAGTACGTCTATCTGAATAACCAAATGGGCAATCCCATGCAAATTTTAACCTTACGATGGAAATAAAAGGTGAAAGGATGTGCGCACACAAAAAAAAACAAAAAACAAAAAACCCATACACTCTTAACTTGGGTCCATATTTAGTTGTATTTCATTGCTGTGAATGATGTTCTATTTTGCTTCCTGGTGCCAAGTTCACACAGTAAACTCTGATTCTTTAGTCTGGAACTGGAGGTATAAAGCTAGTTTAGCTACCAAGTGAGCTAACATGTAAACCAACACCAGGAAGTAATGTAAAAAAAAATGTAAATAAAAAATAAATAAAAAGAGGGATCAAGGCAGCGATATTTTACTCTAAATCGTAACCGATATGTATATATGCACTTTCTAGAACGGAAAAGAAAATGACCGAACAATTGACTTCACTCACATCTACAAGCGGGAGTGGGAAATGTACTGAAATTGTTTTACTCGCTTAAATATTCTAAATAAACAACAAGAAGATGTCCAAGTCAAATTCTACAAACAAATGTATAAACGTATATAAGCATGAAAATTAGCACAAAAGATTCGCAAAATAGAAAGACGTCACTTTTGAAAATCATGCTAGTGTCAGTTCCTGACGATAAACTGATCAGCGGCTTTCACGAAAGGAACCAAAGAACGCGGGAAAACATTAGCTAAGGCTAACCATTGACTGCGTCGTTCCTAATCTCGGAAATGTTAGTAACAACGCAAACGCAAACTGTTAACAAGTGCTGCGTCCAAATTCGCCGAGTCATACTACGTGCTAAAAATACGTACTCTTTTTGTGAGGGGAAAAAGTACATACTCTCAAGTGTGTCGCAAAAGGGTATGCAAGTACTGGGACGTACGAACCGCGTCGTGTAGCGGAAAAGAACATTGTTGCGTTTCAAATAAAATTTTTTAAAAAACCAAACAATTAAAAAATGTTGGTTAGTGTTTAACATTTAAAAAGGTTCTTATACTTAGAAAGAGAAAACGCGTCGCCGATGTTGCACTCGTTCCGCCATGTTTGCAGGACGAATTCGGTGAAGCGAACCATCACAAAACTCCTCCTTCCTTCCTTCGCACAAGGAATTGTGGGTAATATTAGCTGTAAACTAACTAACTAACTAACTAACTAAATAAATAAATAAATAAATAAATAAATAAATAAAGTGTCCACGGTACCACTGGATCAAATCTACCGGAGATTGTAGACCATCCGGGGATGTTTGGGATTCTCGTTTCAACACACTACAATTCGGGACACACCGACTCCGATCTCGGATACCGGTTAGATCGGATAGTGCAGTAGGCGAATTGGGACGCGGCACGGCGCTAACGTTTACATTTGAGTTAACACTTTCCCGTTGCGGTCATTTATGACGCAAAATACGACTACTTTCATTTTGGATCACAGATCAGATCGTACTGTAAAAAAAAACAAAAAAACAAAAAAAACACAAAAAAAAAAAACACTATTTTAATAAAAATCTCAAAACTTTTTGCTAACAAAAGCACCAAGAAAACAACGGAGCCAAATTCTGAAAACCTACACGTTCAGAGATCGTTTAATTCCGCATTCTCACACACACAAAAAAATAATAATGTCATTTTAATAAAACATAAAATGTCATTACTGAAGCAAAAGCAGGTTTTTAACATCAATTTGTTTACTTGGAGCATTGAAAAGTACCAAAATCTGACCCACAATACTCACAAGAGGAAACCTACTTCGTAACATTTTGAAGTGAGGTTCTTCCTGTGAGGTTCTTGGGAAAATACAAGAAGAACTCGACAATATAAATGAGCGTGTGCAGGTCTAAGTTTATTGAACGCTTACGGAAGGAGTCTCCAGTGTCAGCGCTTCAGAAAACAGTAGGTTACATGACAAACAGCCGTCTGTACATGATAAACCGACCCTACGGCACTGGCGACTTTAGTTCCTGCCTGCAATTCGTTCCAGGTTGGCATGTTTGAGGAAAAATAAAGCTTGGAAGGAAGTAGCATAGACGCTTGTTTGTGACCATGCCGAGAGTACGTAGCTAGTACGGCTAGTTCGCTTTGCTAATCTGGCGAGGAGGCTAGGACGAAGTGGCGCGTGTAACTTGAACAAACGATAAACCGATTCCGTGCTTTATTTCCATCTCCGTTAGCTAGCCTTAGCTACTCACGGCTGAGGACAGGCTACACACAGCAAAACAGCGCCCACAAGAGGTAACTAAACGCACTACGACAGACTTGTCACTCTCTATGCAGGTTTAAACTCAGAAGCCGTTATGCCATCCATTACCTCACAGAAACTCACATGGCGATAACGGAACAATAGGATGAATCACGTAGCGCTAGCGACAGCAGCGACAGCAGCGACTAAACAGCACCTTCATATTGCGTTTTTTTAAAACAAAAACATCAAGCTGAAACGAAGCTAGTCGCAAAGTCTTTCCTTCAAGAGTTGGGAGAATGCTAGCCAAGGATGTTACGATTTTCCAAACGCAACATGCACATTAAATAAATAACGCAACGTGTTGGTTTAACCATTCGTCTACTCCGTTCCGGCATTAGTCAGGTTTACTGAAGGGCTACGTCTAGAAACGAAGTCACCGTGGCAACGTTACAGCTGATTATATACGCTTCTCACTGCGCAAAAAAAAAAAACAAACAAAAAAAAAGATAATTTACATAAAATAGTGAGAAGCGTGGGAAAACGGACGAGACGCTCAAGGCGGCGAGTTTAATTAAGTGAATTTGCATGGAGAAATGCGGTGCAAACAAACAGGCAAATCAGAGGCCGTGCTGGAATCTCTGAATTTACTGGAACGAGATCATTCCATAATTTTATTAATGAATATGGATCAATAATTAATTTTTTTTAAAGGAGGAAGACGGCATGGTTTTGTTCGATTTCTGGCGTTAGTGTGGGATTAGCTCCATCTTGTTATAGGCTCATGGATTTCAGTGGCCTAGCTGCTCTGAATGCACAACGTACTTAAGTTCAGGACATTCTGTCTCTAGCAGAGTGGGAGGGGATGTGCGTGTGTGTGTGTGCTTCTGTGTGTGCGCGCGCGTGTGTGTCAAAGCAGAGAAAACATTAAATAAGAAGAGAAAGAAACCCTTTTGATTGGACTGAAAAACCCCCCCATAAAAGCAGCCTGCTGTATGTTGTGTATAGGAAATAATACATGAAGGGGTGTGCTGTTTCAGGAAAATAATCAATCAACCACACACCAGTTAACCCCCCCCCCCCCCCCCCCCCCATTTATACAACATTACGATTCGTCAACGATTACAATTCATTCGTTAAACGAACGCCACATCTTAGTTTTTATCCGTTTACGGTCACGCCTTAAAGCTCCGGTTTTAGCTCGGACTCTTACAAAGCACCGACACTGGAGACTCCTTCCGTACGTGTTCCGTACGAAAACTTCCACAGATCGACAAGAATGCACGTACTGTTGCTATAGAAACGCTAACGTCCTAGAAGCAGGATTTTCAGATTTTCGCGATCGTAAGATGAAGAAAACGGCGCAGTATTTGTAGGGGCTTGTGATTTTTTTTCATTCAAAATTACAGCAGATTTTCCCGTAGGTTCGGGGCGGAGATGAGTCACGTGACGACGTCGTGACACGCGTTCGGCCGAAGCCGTCTTCGATTCACGTGTCGAACATGAGTACAGCTAAAAAGGTCTACCGACAAACATCGCTGCAAAAGAGCATGTGGAACGATCGCGTACGATTTCACCGATTCGAGTAGTTCTCCACAACATTAAATAAATAAACAAACAAATAAAATCAAGTGATTTTATTGGCCCATGATGATCACAAAAAAACAACAACAACAACAAAAAAAAACCACCTCTGTGAAATCCTGTACGGACAAGAGAACAAATAAATTATTTACAGTCATAGCTGCTGCTGTAGAAAATCAATCAACACTTTCTGACCAATCAGAACGGAGCATTCAGCAGCGCCGTGATACAAGCAGGCCGTATCGGACACGAGTCAGATTATGGCCGATGCGGAGAGACAATATAAATATGCAATAAGTACAGGATATTTCGAATTAATCAGCACACTCGTGTCTGTCCAATCAGGTCCATCAGTCGCCATCGCACGCTCTTTTTGTTGTTGTTGCTGTTTTTAACTGGATGAAAGTAGCATGCCCCTAACTCAACCCGCGTTTCATTTAAGGCGTCCGTTCTGTACGCAAACGCACCCGAAGGCAGAAAAAGATGTCTTTTTAACCGTCTTGGAATAAAACAATTCATTCCTCGAGAAAAAAAAAAGCAAGAGCTCAACAAGCTCAGCGTTAAAGAGTCACACGACTTCACGCTGAAATTCTCGAGAGTGAGAGCGCGCTTATACACTCGGTCAGGAGAAAGGCAATCCTGAGCCGTGCATGTAATCCAATCTGAAACACACACACACACACACACACACACACACACACACACACACACACACACACACACACACACACACACACACACTCTAACACACTGCTCAATTCGTCCAGGTGTGTCACTTGTTCGCTCACCTCTGTCCTTTTCAGGAATAAAGAATTAACCAATCGTACGCAGGGTCACCGAAGGGTCACGAGCACCTGCAGCCGGCCGTGGCTTTTAACAGCCAAACAAAACATCTATCTTTCTCTTTCACTCACTCACACACACAACAGCAGTTCTAGAAGATGAAAAACTACAAGTCAAACGATTTCTATTCATAAATCTTCCAAAAAGTAATTATTATAGGGATAGAAGTAAGCTTAAAATTAGGGATAAATACCAAAGCGTATGGATAGATCCGCACCGTGTGTTTTAGACTAAATCTCGTAAAGCCGAAATTTCTGATCTATATCCATCTATCTATACAACTAAATAAATAAAGAAATAACTTAATTAATTCATTTTAAAAAGCCCACTTAAGTCAAAATTTCTACTCTGAAAAAAAAAAGTCGAGTTCAGCGCGTGACGTCCCATCAACACGGCTGCTCGCATAAACACCGTCAACATAAACAAACATAAATGCGCTTCTTTTCTAAGCGTAAACACGGTCTGTCCTGAAGACCGTTAAGAAACACCGACACTGGAGACTCCCGTGTTACATTTACTGTACGTGAACGTCTCCTTATGGAAAATTTCCCCACAATCAACGATCACACGATTGTTCGCGTGTGTAGCGTCCGTCCTCAATTTCGCCACTGTTACTGAAAACCAACGAATCGACACGCTCCGACCAATCGGAAGCCAGAATTCAAAGAACGGAAGGAAATCCGCCTCATGTTCTCTCACCACAGTAGCAGCAACTATACGGTGAAAGCTGACGAAAAGGGAAAGCCCTGGCTGGAAAACAAATCAATTCATATATAAATAAATCCCTCTTGTGTTATAATCGACACCGAAACCATCTTGAGCAGATCATGACAGCGAGGGGTGGCTTGGCTGAGAGCCGGTTACTCAAACTTGCACTTCCTCATAACCAGTGCAACTGAAATTAAATAAATAAAGAGATGGATAGATAAATAAAGAAATAATTCCGTACTCTTTGCCCTTGATCAGTCATGTGCAATAAAAACACGACTGTGCGTTTTCGCTGTTGCCCAACACCGCTGCAGAACGATGGATGGCGGCCAAGTTTACCAGCTGCAAATTCGAGTTAGTCTACAGTGAGGTTTTTAAAAAAAAATCTTAAGTACTCGGTAAAAACATCACAAACGTTTGTCTTTTTTTTTTTTTTATTACTTATTGTTTAAACCACCGTGAAAACACATCAAACGCGTTCACATTGAAAGTCATGTGACGTGTTCGGAGATTCTGCTGCTACTCGGATGTTTGACGCTACTCGTATTTTTTCCCCCGCAATTCCTGCAAGTAGTTAGTGGCCGTGTCGCTCGTGTCACAGAGGGACACCGTTATCGCTAGTGCAGTTCATTCGAGAAAAAAAAATATATATTTTTTTATATATATTTTTATATATTTATATATACTCGCTTTCTTGACATTTTAGAGGGACGTTTAACGCAGTCATGATGAGAAACGGAACATAGAAGTAGCAGAGACGAATACTAGAGTCAAAGTCGCAGAACGCAACGCGGGTATACGATGCAGAGCGTTATCGCAGGGACTCGGCTCGGCTGGTTAGCGATCTACGAGATGACGAGCGCGATGATAGACGGCGGTCTTCGCCTAAACGCTTCGTTTGATCAGAGTGAACAGGCGAGGAGGCAAGAGCACTGGAGATGGTAAAGCACTAAAGCGCTGCTGCACGCTCGACTTTGATCTGACTGTGACATGCGTACACATTCCTTCTGGAAACAGCAAACCGTATCAGTGTTATAGATTTAACGTGCGAATATGTCCGTATGTTTACTGATCAAACGCGAACACGTGCACACGTACAGTATAAAAGTTTTTCAAAAGCAAAGAAGTGCCGTTTTGTTTAGCGCTAACGTTCCGAGCGGCCATGTTGAAAAACTCAAAGTTGACTCCGCCTCCCTGACTTTCCGAGTAGGAAAAATCAAACGTCGGACAGTACTTGCGCTCGGGGTGTTGTTTTTTTTTGTTAATCGACTGCTTTAGCTTTAGATCCCGATCTCTCCGGCTGGGAAGGAAAGCCGATGATAAATCTTCGCCACGATATCTCAGCCCCGCATCAGGGCTTCCTCTCCGTCGCCGGATTTGTTCACAACATTTGCATTTTAAAAAGAGGATGACCTTAAACGGCATTTAAAAAAAATAAAAATCTGCCGAGACAAAACAAGTGGTCCTTTTAAACGATTTGGTTATGGAAAGAAGTCCTGGGATTGTCGTTAACGCTGCCCATTTAAAAGGATTTCTCTTCAGCTTGAGTAGTTTCTCAAAGATAAATAAAAGATTGCCATCTATATATGTATATGTATATATATATATATAAAAAAAAATTTTTAAAACATAGGTGACACCATTTGGCAAATCATGTGGCATTTACGTAGCACGTCACACCTGGAATTTATGTAAAGCGTAAAGCATCACGACGCCGCAGGCTGATTATAAAAGGCTTGTTTTCCGATAACAGCACAAAGCTTTTTCTTCCTCTTCTGCAACAGATTTTCTTTGTTAAACGACTATTTACACGTTGAGTATTAGACTGTCGATCGTATAAATTGTCTCCTGTAAGAACCTTTTAACAACTGTTAAACTTTCACGTCATAGAGAATAACCAAACGTCAACACCAATCAGATCTCGCGTCGTCGACCAATCAGATTTCAGACTTCAAACTTTTCAGAAATATAATCTAAAAAACATCACTGGCGTAGTGACAGATTAACGTCCGATCTCCCCGTTAGACCCGACCCCAAATCAGCACCACGTCCTCTCGACAGGTCTCGGTTTGGGATCGTACGTTGATATGTTCATGAAATTTACTACATTCCAATAAAAAATAAACAACACCACTCCTTTCAATGAGTCGGTGCTTCCTTCAAAACCTTTTTTTTGAGGATTGCTTATTGGTAAACAACAGCTTTCATATCCAACCACGAAGAGTGCAATTTCCTCAAAGTGAAATGGAGGAAATCCGACACCTTGACAGTCATTTAATTCCCTAATATTAATATTAATACTTGGCTTGATTCACAGATTAACCTAATTAACTCGATTTCTCCTGACATTTCTTCTTACAGCTCATTTCCATATTATTATTATTATTATTATTATTATGAATTATTTGATCTGAAACATTGAGAAACAATGAAAATATTACTTAACTCAGCAAACTAATCCATGACTGGTTGGTTTAATAAGCTACAATAAAAACAACAGAACAACTGATTGGGGATTTATTGCCATATGGATGTTTACTGGGAAGTCCAAAGACAATTCATTTAAAATGAGGTCAATTTATTATAGTATCGCATTACATGTAAGCAAGCTAAACGGAGCAAAGCCCAATCTAACAAATGACCAGCAGGGTATTTCTAGTTGGTTCTTTTTGGAAATAAATAAATAAATAAATAAATAATAAACACATAAGGATTTCCATGATCCAGTCCAGGTGTTTTCCAAATCACAATCACTATGAATGTTTTATTCCCTGCCTTGGAATTTCTAGAAAGAGTTTCAAAAATAATAATAATAATTAAAAAAAAAAAAAAAAAAAAACCCTTTAGACTAAACACCATCTTGGAAAGACGGACACATTTGTAATGCCGTTTGTCGACAAATCATTTGCAACAACTTCACATCTGGAAGGATGTCACTTCAGTGTAACAGCTGGAGCAATCATAAAACTGCTTAATGGATTTAAAAGTACTTACCTAGACTGAGCAGCCATTAATGCGAACCCCCCAAAAAAAGATTATGAGCCAAATTTGAAGTTGCTGATTGCCATGGAGCTTCTTGGCACTTCTCTCCACGAAGCCGTGTTTTCACATCGCGTCGCAATCAACCCGAAACGATCAAAGTATTCATTTATAAACGCCGAAAGTAGGATTGATCGTCCATAGTTCACAACTTATTGTAGCAGAACAGCTAGGAGCTTGATCCCTGGACTCACTGGGCTAAACCATCCGAGTCATCCATGCTTCCGGGGGAGGGGGGGTGTCCGGAGATCGTATCGACCGAGCTGGGTAAGATTTACACGACACATACACACTCAGAAAACACCCAGCACGAGTAATACAGTCTTACTAAACACGATGCGACTTTTATGAAGTCTTCTATCTCCTTTAGTAGTGTCGTGTCATGTTGGAAAGCGCCAGATGTTCACCCCTTTCAGCCGTCAGAAATGGTACGGCCGCTTGGATCCTATTATGGGCATGTTATTCTGAAAGAGCGTGCCAAAATATTACAGAGGGGGGCGCGTGCGTGAGCTAGAAAACTCCTATTGAAAACATGATGTTCACGTTTCCTAACAAAATAATACTTAATGTTCAGTTATTACTCTGAATATGTGGTACTATAATAGTAATTATAACAGTGCATTTATTTCTGTTCAGAGTAAATATTTACATGGCTGTGGTATACAAGACGTGGGATGAAAATGACTCGTCATTGCAATTGCATGGCTCGTACAACGCAATTATTTGCATTGAAGCATGTTCTTGCATTATTTATGGAAGTGCATGATTTATTTTGGGATAAAAGCAACATGGATACTACATAGGGGGGGCGGGGGTGTGTTGGGGCTTTGCCTATTATGGTTTGCTCCTGGAGATGGTTCTGCAGAGCTCAGGTTCTCCACCCGTGGGATATCTTCTGTACACTTTTCTGGCCACAACCTTCAGGATGTTGAACGTCGCGATCTGATCGGCTGTTTGCACGTTTGTGGTTGGTCAGTCAAAAATTTCCTGTTCCTGTTAAAGGAGCCAGTTCTTGGCCACCTTTAAAAAGTCTGATGAAATGTACCAGACTTTGGCTTGCGAGACTAGAGTCATGGTGGATCTGGAACCTGTCCTAGAAATGCCCTGGATGTAATCCTGTATGGGGAACCACACACACACACACACACACACACACACATATATATATATATATATATATATATATATATATATATATATATATATATATATATATATATATTCGCACACTCCTTTACACCTATAGGCAATTTAGAGTAGTCGATTCACCTACTGGGCTGTTTTTTTTCTGGTGGGGGATAAACGGCGAACCCCATAGGAAACCCATGCAGGCACATGGGGAAAATGTGCAAAACTCCATGCAGACAGCTCAGGATCGAATTGTAGGCCCTGAACTGTCAGGCTGCTGCTCAGAGTAATCTTGCCTACTTTTGCATAAAATTTTACCTTCGCACAAGACACTTCCAAATGCAGTTAGATAATACTAGTTGGCTACTTTACAAGCTTCACACATGGGTAGAGTAGTTTAAATAGTTACATCCTTGATTGATGTCACCTCTTCTGCTAATCGCTAGTCAAAAGAAGCTGCCAACAAACTATTTAGACTTGTTAGCAGCCGGTAACTTTCTTGAGACGTTTGAAACATGACTTTCCAACAGATTAAGCAACTGCGTGACTTAATTTAAAGACATATTTTGCACATTTATAAAATGTAACAATATAACATTTATTAGTGTTCATAAGTAGCTATAGGTTAAACAGCACTGCGCATGATCAATAAATATATGAAAAGGTCATCCTAGGGAAATGAATGAAATTAATGGTTGAAATGAGCTACGTGAGCACCCTTGTACTCCAGGAGCATTCTGTCAACCCGTCCAGCAAATCAGGTAATATCAGCTGCACTCAGAGACATACTTCTCCCAGAATACATCTTTCACCTGCTGATAAAAGAGCTACAGAGTTCTGGCATGTTTTCAGCTAGACCCTTAAAAAATATTGATGGAAGAATAGAAATAAAGGACTACAACTAAATTCCAGGTCCCAAAGGTAAGCAGTAATGTGTCTGTTATAGTCGAGTACTTGAGTATTGCCTGATTTTATTTACCAGGTTCGAAGTGCCACACCATTAACGACTAGCAAAATACACTAGACACAGATAATGTTTCCAAAATCGTCAATGGAATAACGATGAAACCATGGCAGAGCAAGCATCGTTTTGAATAACCAGCTGTATTTCACATTATCCTTACCTACAATTCAATTGTGCTGTGTTGACAAAGGTCTGGGACAGATAAGAGAACAGCTCTTAGGGAGGCAAAGTCCATGGACGGCTGGCACGGCACGTAAGAGGGAACAGGTACACTCGCTACAAGTCAAAATGTAGCTCACGCTTGACATTCCACCGTGGCTCAGATACACACCGGGGTCCTTGGCGAAATAGTTTGTGTTTGTTATTTCTTCCCAACAGCTCCCCACCCACTAAGCATGAGGTGTTGAATCCTAGCCTAAAGAGATACACTCAATGCAGTGTTTATTTTCACTGATTTAACAAACGTCAGCTAATCGACTACCAATTAGTGAGTTTAATTGCTTGTTAAAGGAGAACAAACATTAAACTCCGCAGGTATTCTAAGACCTGTGTTTGCTACCTCCGGGGTTGGGGGGTTCGAATCCCGCCTCCACCCGTGCTTCAAGGGTTTCCTCCGGGTACTCCGGTTTCCTCTCCAGTCCAAAGACATGCTTTGCAAGCCGATTGGCATTTCCAAATTGTCCGCGGTGTATGAGTGCGTGTGTTCACTTGTGCATCCAGGGTGTCCCCTGTCTTGTGCCCCAAGTTCCCCGGGATAGGCTCCATGCTCTCTTGAGTAGGATAACCGGTATGGAAAATCAATGGCGCTGTACCAAAGGACACTTATTTTTCAGTTGGCAGAACATGAGGCCAATCGTACCTCTTCCTGACAGAGGTAGCCATAGCATTTAGGATTTTGACCCCCTGTTACAGCGACACAGGAGAAAGCTTTCTGTTTTCTCAGCTAAAGCACCCCAGCTCTTTAATCAGTAAATGTCTTTTGACGTGAGCGCTTGTTGATTCAGGTTCCTTTACTCCAGTGCAAAACGTCAGTCAACAAATACATCTCGGCTGATTTTGGGTCAAGGGGGAAATTATTGTTGATTACACTGTTCCTTTAACGATGCCAGTGATAATGACTAACAACAGACTGTAAACCAGCTTTTCTGTGTGTGCGTTCCTTTCAGATCCCTTAAGCCTCATCATTCTTCACATCCCCCATGCAGCTCAGAGTCTCAAATCCCGACTCTTCCAGGCCTGGAGCCAGCCCTAGGATACACGGTCAGCTTGAGTGTGTGTGAGAGTGTGTGAGTGTGAGCCACGGCAACAGATCAACACAGATTAGCCCTCCCCAACACAGAAGCACTGGCATTGGGGTGAACGAAGGGTGAAGATTGGGCTTCATGCAGAACACTGGGTATGTCTTCATATCCGAGAAAGGAACTGATAGACTATTAATGGTTCGAGTTAACACCACAAACCACAGCACAACAAATCCTGCTAAGTTGAATCCTTATAGTTGTAGACTTGCAGTGGGCAGTCTTAGACAGACCTACGCCCATGCAATCAGGATTCGGGAATGTGGAATGTCACTTTGTTGGTGGGAAAAGAGCCTAGTGTGTTAGATGGAACAGATATATTTGGCCTAACATGCACTCATAGTACAGACTCTGCTACCAAACTTCTTGATGAGGGGTTGTCTTCTTTCCCTCAGGGGGATATGGGGATACTCACAATCCCAAGTCGAGGGCCTTGTAGTTGGAGTTTTTCCCCAGTGGACAAGAGAATTTCTTCCATGAGAATTCAGGTTTCAGGAAGGAAACGGGTGTATGCACCAAACAGCAGTTCAGAATATTCAGCCTTCTTGGAGACAAGGTGCTCAAGAAGGTACCTCCTCCTGACTCATAGTGCTCCTGGGGGACTTGTTCGTGTTGGGAATGTTGGAGAGGCATAAATTGGAGGAATGCCGTCCCAGATCTGGACCTGATAGGTAAAATGTTGTCAGACTTCTGTCCAAGCCACACCAAACAATCGAACACGGGGTTGCTCATAAGTGTATTTGTTACCAGAGCACCTTGGGTCAAAGGTCAATGATCAATTTTGTGAATGTATCATCAGCCTTGAGGCCATATATTTTGGGTAAAGACTGGGGCAGAACTAATCAAGCGATATGGAGGTGATTTACATCGTATATCTTACATTTTCACACACACACACACACACACACATATATAAATCCTTAAATTGTGGACACTATTCATGTGTGGGTTAATAGAGAAGGCCCTGCATAGTCACACACAAAAAAAGTAGTATTTAGAAATAACTCTAACATTAGAAAAGGGAATGATGATAAAGAGAATCCTCTTTATCTAGGATTCTCTAGTTACAGCACACATAAATTAAAAGGAGCGGGATCAAATGAACGACCAGATGACACCAGTCCAAAATCGATGACATAAAGTAACCTACAGTACATAATACAACACAAGGAATCTTCAATAATGTCATCTAATCGTACATAATGTAAGACTATCTCAAAAAGAAACAACCACTCCAACTGCTCATGAAAAACGAAAACAAAAATGAGATAAGACTGACTTAATGTGAATGATGACAGGCTGTGGAGGATTATTGATATTGAAAGTATTTTGTGCTTCGTTTAACTGATAAGAGGCAAAAAAATAGCACAAGTGCAATTTAACAGGTACTCAGTGGAAACTGAAGCATAATGCATGGTGCATTTCCTGTGGGCAACAAAATGCAAGTCATCTGGTGCCTTAATATATATTACCTAGAGAGGAGATGAGAGACGATTGGAATGAATTAGAAGACTTGCTATGAGAGAACGCTAATAACTGAGTAGATCTAAATGTGCACGAGTGTGAAGGATCTGAAAATGGTTCATTATGACAACGATGGGACTAGTAGAGGGACGTAACGAGCTTGTAATTCTATCACTCTCATAATAAAGCACGCCTGCGACAAATAAATTAGACATAGACAGTCGAATTAGACTTCCTAAGATTTCCTCCAACGTTGTTCTCCAACTTGAGACTATACCAAGATTTGGTTTTTGGTTCTGTTTCACCCTTCTGTCGTTAAAAGAAAAAGGTTGCTGGCACACACACGCACACACACACACACACACACACACACACACACACACACACACACACACACACACACACACACACACACACACACACACACACAGAGCCAGCTGTAAATGCAAACTTAACCAATAGGGGGCACCACTGTCATGTGTATTTCTCATTCAAAGAGACAACAGCAATGGTGTAAAGGTTTCTCGGCATAATGAAACAGACAATATGATTCCTTTTACTCCATCTGTGCTTCTACCTGTCAGTTAACATGAACATAAAATAGGACCAGTTTCTTCCTTAATATCATTCGTTGACCGTGTCAACAAGAAGGAGTTGGAAAGCACTCTCGTTCAGCATTCTTTCTTATAAACGGGCTAATAAAAGTTACGCGAAAGTAGCACAGTATGAGTTAGAAGAGGTTTGGATGAAAAATGTTAGTCAAATATAAAATTATACAACGTGTACCTGTCTAAAAAAGATGCATGACTATACACTCCCATTAGCTATTCTCTTGTGATCCACTGTAATCATTTTGTAATTACTCCAAATCTTGTGGAGGTCTCAGTTATGCCACAATGATCTTGCATTTCTGTCCTTAATTTTTAGTTTTGCCACTTTTTTGTATCCGTCCATTAGCTTACAGTTACACTCTTAAAAATTAAGGTTCAAATTAGAACAACAACAACAAAAAATAGCTATAGCTTTCAGCTATAGGAGAACCATTTAAGTTGCACAAAGAACTTTTTACTCTCAGGTTCTTCACAAAACCATCTTTTACTGGTGCTCTTCATTCACAGCAGTGCACACAAGATGAACAATCTTATCATAAGTTCTCTAAAAACCTTTAGTTAGTGCTTTGAGGAGCCAAAGTAAGGTTCTTAAGAGTGATGCCTGGAGAAACCCTAATTAACTTTAACCTGTTAAGGGATGATACTAAGGACTCATTTAATCTCCAAAGGACCATATTTCAGTGGTGGCCTGGTGGTTAAGGCTCTGGGTTACTGATCGGAAGATTGGGGGTTCAAGCCCCACCGCTGCCACTGTTAACCCTATCTGGTCCAGGGGTGCTGCATCATGGCTAACCCCAATCTGACCCCAACTTCCTGATATGCTGGGGTATGCGAAGAAAATAATTTCATTGTGCTGTAATGTATATGTGACCAATAAAGACTCATTATATAGCTCAACTCAAGAACTCTATACAATGAAAAATGCTTCCTGACAAGAAGTTTCTTTGCAGAAACTGTGGTGCTGTAAATAACCATTGAATAACCTTTATTTTTAAGAACATATGTGTAGATTCAGTTGTAAATCACTTGTAATGATTCATACTCACAGCAAATATAATCAGTTATAAAGTTATATATTTGACCTGTCCAGTAATCTGAGATGAATCTGCTTGTTACATGGCAAAAGGGTAGAGATTAAATAGATCACCACCAGGAGGGGGCGTTGTTTTACAACGCTGACTCTCATGTTGGAGTTAATCCTTTCATGCATAGGGCATCACAGGGCACAATCGCACACACATTCATACACTACGGACAGTTTGGATATGCCAAACAGAAACAATGCATGTCTTTGGACTGGTGGAGGAAACCGGAGAATCTGGAGGAAACCCCTGGAGCACGGGGAGAACATGCAAGCTCCGCACACACAGGGCAGTGGCAAACCCCTGACCCTAGCGGTGTGAGGCAAACGTGCCTCTGACCTCTAACCCACCGTTTGCCCCTCAAAACCACAATTTAAGAGAAAAAAAAAAAAATATATATATATATATATATATATATATATATATATATATATATATATATGTTTATATTGTTTTTTCTTTTCATTTCTTTCTTCTTTTTTTCACTTTTACCTCCAAAATCAGCTGCATCACGCAACACCCTGGAACTGCATACATTTTGTACATGTCAAAGCTGTAATTTTTTAAGAAAAAAATAAGATTTTCTATAACTTTGGTCATCAATAGAAAACATTTTAGACCTGAATGTCATGTGTTAAAAAAAAAAAAAAAAAAAAAAAAAAAAAACCCTGGTAGAGTTTTTTTTTTGTTGTTGTTGTTGTTTTGTCCCACTCATCGTGTTCTTTCTATTCACTTTTTAATATAAATGATATTTAGGGAAAAAAAATCTAAATTCATATGACATGCAATTATATTTTTCGAAAATTTGAAAGAGTCTGGATATGGTTTTAAATTATTTCTGCATGAAAGCTTTAAGGATGACCGAAAGTACCAGTGATCCTAAAAATAAATAAATGAATAAATAAATAAATAAATAAATAAATAAATACACACATTCAATCGTTTAGTCAGGAAATGGCTGGAAAGTTGTTGAGATGCCTTTGGGACTTAAAGACATTGTGCTGATGTATAGTATGTGTGGTATATCCTGGTGTTAATATCTTTAATTTTATATAGCAATGTAATTCATTAGCAAGTTTTGTTTTACTTTGTTTTACCAGTGCCTATATGAATACTATGGTATACTATACTGAGGGTTAAGAGTAAGTGTCAATCATTTGAATGGTTTAAATATATTTCGATTAAGTTATGAAATGATGTAATTATCAGATATTTGTCGCAGCCCTATGACCAAACAGGAGCCACACCTGATTCCACCTGTTCGGTCGACTGTTAGGCGTGACCTCATAAATCATACCCGTTTCAGCCACTGAGGCCAGCGCTTTATCTTACGTCATGAGATGTCCATTTATTTAGGCTATTTTTTTGCGGCTTTAATTTTTAAAACCGACATAAAATACATTTACGATAAATTTCTACTTCAGAAATGCCCAACAAATCCTCGTATAGATAAGGCTGTGTTTGAAATTTAAATAAATAAATAAATCAAATGTTACTTAGGTGCGATGTCCACTTAAACTATTTCATTTCATTCGCTTCCAGGTTTGATAGCTCCAAGTCTGTCTTTTTTTTAAGCGAGACTTAACAGACCACTCTCCTAACGGTACAATATACAAACTTATTTATTGTGCTATTTATAGGGACTGCCTAAAAAGAGTACATTACAGATTATAGAGACAATAAGTAATAGGAACATATCTTTTTCCACATAAACCAACTGGTTTCAGAACAGCTGAACAGCAAACTAACTGGGAATAAGAATGCGTGAACAGAAAAATATCTTTCAGAACAATATGCATTACTTCTCATATTAAACAATACATTGCTATATATAAAACACCCACACACACACACCCACCCACCCACACACAAGAGGTCTCGCAGTCCGTTCATTTCTTTTCCTCCGTTGTTGTGTCCTAAACATTAAAAGTTTGAGATTTTCTTGGCCTTTCGACGTAGCAGATATTCCTCAGAAAAGCATAGAGCCTGTTTGATACACATTCTGAATTTCGCCTATGAATGCAACGTGAAATATAATCCGCTTGAAGTGGAACAGTTTATGCAGGATATACAAAACGTAATGCCTTCCGATATCAGGCAATAGAACAGTTAATGAAATGTACATGTACAAAGCAAGTGCTCGTAGTGTTCTCTTAGATAATAAACCTTGATCGCTGATGACTGCGCATCAGATCTTACGTCACGTATAGCGATAACCGATGAAAACGGATTTCTAGCTCGTTTATCCTCGATTCCATTTCTCCCAGGTCGTGACCAGGAACGGCGGACACATTAGACCATTTCCCAGGGTGCTTTGCTCCCGAGCTATTATTTTCACACAGAGGTTTTCCTGGCGCTCTTGTGCGGGTATGTGCTCCGTGACGTCGAAGCGAAGGCCGCATTCGGCCGGGAGAAGCGAGTACTCGGCGTGCTGGCGCACAGTCGCTCCGTTAGTCTCTGAGTTGATCTGAAGTCTGAGGGGATCGCTATCCACTACAGATGAGTCCACAGGTAGGAGAATAAATGCACTCTGGAGACGTTGGCCAGGGCTGCATTTTATCCTGGAGGGCCAGCAGTACTCCTCCGGTTCAACTATATAAAGTGAAGAAAAACAAAACACCACAACTTGATTAGACGCAATAACTTCATTTAATCCCTCTAGATATTACGATCATCCTAGATTTCCTATAGACTTTAAATAGATTTAAGAGTAAAGCGTACTCATCTCCAAATCGAATGATACATACACTGTAATTCATTGGTCAATAGCATATATTTATTGGCGTGAGATCACAACAAATCTTTTTTCTTTAATGTGAACTTTTTGTTGTTGGAAATTTATGCAAAGTCTGCTGGAGTAAAACAGACTTAACAAACAGCTAAAGCGCTTAAAGAGTAATAAACTCAACTGTGCCATGCTCAAGTTCAGGCAAAAGATTAAAAAGGATTTGAACATATACCGTATCTCACCTGCACGTGAGTCTGTGAAGCGAATAGTAAGTCTGTTGTGCAGCTCCAGAACCGCCCTGTACGTCCGCGCTGTGCAGTCCAGGGTGCAACGAGACGGGGTGCTCACGTCGACAGGCGCGTCCCTGAGAATGTCATCCCTGTCACTGCAGTCCCACGAGCTGTCTTGAGCAAACACCAAAGCAAACACCCAAGCAAACACCAAAGCAAACACGGAACACGCCATTCCCCACTGCAGCCAGAAAGAGCTCACGTGCGCCATTTCGTTCCACCACGTCTCACTTCTCCTGACGCTCTCGCTCGCATGTAGGTTTTGCCTCTCCACCCCCCCTTCCCACCTGCTTCACTCACTCAGCTTGGCTGAACGCCGCTGAGATCATTTTGCTTTTGTTTTGTACCCAAATCTGGCAAGATGGAGAAGAGAACATAAAGAATGAGAGAGAGAATGAGAGAGAGAGAGAATGACAGAGAGAATGAGAGAGAGAGGGAGAGAGAGAATGAGCGAGAATGAGAGAGAGAGGGCGAGAGAATGAGAGAGAGAGGGAGAGAGAGAATGAGAGAGAGAGGGAGAGAGCTGCAATTCTGAACGTTATAACCGCGAGGCGTGTTTTACAGAGATGTTCCAGCCAACTCCTGGGGGGAAAAATGCTGCTTGGAAAGCCAAAGAAATTGAAATAAAATACTCTGCAGTAATTCAGTCAACAAACTAGCAAAGGTCACCAAAGTTGTTTAAATAAACCTCTGAACTGAATCCTTCAGGGAGAAAATGTGTGACTGACGTTTGAAAGGTCCAACGAACACGTTAAAGGTAAAAAAAAGTAAAAAAAAAAAGAAAGAAAAGAAAAAAGTGACACAAACACATTAGAATTTTCCGTTTCCAAGCAAGTGTACGGTATTATTTTCTATTGGCTTCCCTTTGTGTCACTAGATGATTTGAAGAAAGAAGAAAAAGGTAAGGCAAAGCTATATTTCTATGCATATGCTTCTGAATGAATGCGTCAATCAATAAAACTGAAGAAGAAAAAAATTACATGTGCATATTTTTTTTAATGAAGTGTTTATTTAATGAAATACATGATACACACAATCTAAAGTAAGATAATACTGGTGTAGATACTGGTTTGGTGATTTAAAATGGTTTTTTTTTTTTGTTTGTTTGTTTGTTTTTTTAAAGACCTTGTAGGTATGTCCTGAATTACACTTGAGGACAAAAAGAAAAGCATGAAAGGTGAAACCATTCAGTCAATACACAGCAAGACAGTGTACATGAGGGCAAGGTGAAATTAGCGGACTGGGACGATAGGTTTACATCCCATACATATCTGACTTGGGGGTATTTTTTGAGACACTGAAAAACAAAATAACGACAGCTTTAATCTCAGGTTTGGAACAAAATGGACCTACTACAAACCTCACATATATACTAAGTAATCAAAATGTCCTAACTGTGCTCCTTTCCCAAGAAGAACAAAATAGCTTAATAACACTGGGGCACAGCTGCGCCTGAACACCAGCCTTGAAACGATGGTGAAAAGCCATGAATACAAAATATGCACTTATAGTAGTTTAGGAACGTGGGGTTTTTGTGTGTGTGTGTGTGTGTGTGTGTGTGTGTGTGTGTGTGTGTGTGTTTGTTAATTTTTTTATACTGTTGAAAGCCAGCTCCGCTATGTTAACGTGTTTATAGTGTTTAAATAGTCCAAGAGGCCTGGACTGGGAAATGTCTGGCATGGTTAGGCTTGCTGCAGTGCCCACATTTTTGTAAGGAACACCCAGTCACTGCTATCTAATCCCTTTCCAGACTCCAGCTATGAAGCTATAAAATACTCATGTAAATAAAACTTTCAGTAAGAGTTATTATTTCAGTTTAACCTTGAAAGTCTCCTTGTGCAGGAACGCTCAGTGAAAGACCACCACGAATATCTACTTAACATCATAACATTTGTTTCTATTCCGCAACAACAACAAAAAAATCGACAATATTTATTTCATATTTATTTTACAACATTTTCATATTAAGTGTCCATTATGGTAGAGCTTTCGGTGGCATCAAAATGTGAGTAAAGATGCGAAAGGGGTTGCTTTGATCGGGAAGCTGTCCCGATCGGTGCGTAACGGTGACAGACCTGTGTGACGTAAAGAGGTAGGGGGAGGTGTTTGTACTCGACGTGTCGTTTATCACGGCTGAAGGGCTTGGGCGTCATCACCATGGCTGCAGCTGCACTCACGGGTCAGGGGGACGATGCTGATAACAAGGTTGCTGGTTTCATCCAGGTACAGGAAGGGCACGGTGTCGATGGAGGTCGCCTCGCAGCACGGCTTCTGCAGGACGCAGGACAAGAACATCACCATGCAGAAAAGGAATTTTGATGAAGCAGCACTGTGAATGTCCGCTACACTGTTAAATGTAGGCGTGTTTGCGTAATATTTCTTGTTATATGCTGATTATAAAACAAAGTCTATGCTATTTCTAGAATTATTTGCACTCATTTCAAGCTTTAGCTGGTCAGTTTGCAAAATTCCAGCTGAAATATCTTACTTGTTTATTATTCATTTATAAGAACTATCGAATAAACTTTTACTTGCTAAGATATTTTTTGCAGTGCATGGAGCTGGACAGATTGTGTTCCGAATTTTGGCAAGCTCGGCTAACATTTGTTAACCACTAAGTATGGTCAACCTGCAGAGTCACCTAGTTCCCGTGTAAATATCACAAGGCCACCTAACCGTCTTTAATCAGACCTGGTTTTCTTTTTAATGGCATTTTGTGCCGTTTTATACCAACACCACCCCCCCACGAACCGTGCATCTAAACGTTGCATGCCTTTTCTGTTGAACTGACCTGTGAGGGAGGATCCGGGGTCGAGGGGTCATCATCAGTGCAATCAAACAAGCGCTGATTCTTCTGTGGGACGCACACACTGCACTGGACGAGGGTGAAGCTCTCTGGGTAAATAATCCACTTATCCCAGCCCAGATCTAATATGTATAAAAGATTAAGCACCAAATCACTACACACGCTCATCATTCCAAAATTCCTGAGGTCTGGGATTAGCAACCGCTTCATAACTCAGTTCATATAGCTTATAGCTTCAGAAATGATAAAGAGGATTCGGAAATTCCACAAACCTTTTATGAAAACCTGCGAGGCAAACTTGCAACATTGGAGGTGTGTTGAATTCCCACAACTGGATGATGAAGATGATGATGATGGTGGTGGCGTGTTGTCTACAAGAAAAGAAAAGTGCAGAATAAAATGTTCATGCTAAATCAAATCTGCGCAAAAAAAAGAAGAAAAAAAAAAGGCCATGTTCCTGGAGATCTGCCTTACTACAAGATTCAGTACCAGCTCTAATTCAACAGATCTGTCCCATCTGGAGCAGGTGTGTTGGGTTTATAGGACTGGGAATGAAATCTCAAACAAAACAAAAAAAAAAACTCCTGGAACTTAGTTAACGATCACTGATGTACGGAATTTTACTCATAGGCAAAATATCTACAAGTAAATATGAGGTGAATTATAGATCCGAAAGCTAAACCAGATCCAGTCCCATTAAAAAGAACTGAGAGAGCAGATCCGGAGGTTTCACTTACCTGCTGCGTGTTGCTCGACGGGGCTTGAGTTGCTGGCGCCTTTGAACACGGTTCTCCACTGCTCTCGGATCTGATCTATTCCAGGAACGGACACGTGAGGCTCGTTCCGTAGATTCAGAGAGTCCAGTATGACCTTGCGTACGCTCTGCAGTGGATCTCCCAGGCATCTGAGAACAGAGAGCCGTCATACTTTTAATAGCATATTACTGTATAGCTGGTTTAGGAACTGCAAGGATGGATGTTAATATTTAATACCAGTGGCTTTAGGCTTGGGTGATGATATTTTATTTTTATTTTTTTCCACAAAATGAAACAGTAAGTAGTACAAAAAAGGGTATTATGTACTGTATTTTTTAGCTCAATAACTCATGCATGCTTTTCACACATCCTTTGCACATAGAAAAGACCAAAAAAATAAAACCCTGAAATCATTAAAGCTACCATTATCAGAGGTAAAAACACAGCCTTCCAAAATCGTTTCACTGGAGTGACAACAACAACAAGACCGAGTAATTCATTACTGATGCATTAAGTTCATGTTTTGAGTCTTGCGTGAGCTAATAGATAGGTGTGAGTGAGGGCAGGATGGTATGTCATGCCAGACTTGGAGGTGGGGTGTGAAA
Organism: Ictalurus punctatus; assembly: GCF_001660625.3. Lineage (NCBI taxonomy): Eukaryota > Metazoa > Chordata > Actinopteri > Siluriformes > Ictaluridae > Ictalurus > Ictalurus punctatus. The sequence continues at coordinate 7,301,140 of NC_030433.2, read as the reverse complement.
CTTGTCTCTGCAAGCAGATTGATAGTGTTCATTCCACAAAAGAACAGGATTCCAATTATGAGTCGGAACAGGTTCTCCCTTTAAAGGAACTCATACAAATCACCGGCTCGCAAGCCGTTAAAGAACCTAGTGGCAGTATGAAATAAATAAATAAATGAATGAACGAAAAGCCCGGCCTTGACTCCAGCCTTGCGAGCTGAAACCATATTAAAACTGCTTCTCCATGAGTGCGAGTGTGTACACGATTTAACGAGTTAAAGCCAAGAGAAAAAAGTTGCAAAGATCTCAGCGTTACAAAATGCACGATAGAAACCTTCTTTAAATTTGCCGTTAGACCCGTACAACCTTTCTGGGAAAATTTCAGTCAGTTATATCAGATTATATCTGAATGAAAAATTGCACTACGGACAGTGAAGTATTCCAGACTTTACCGTAACAATTTCCATGCCAACTTAATTGGAAGATCAAGAGGACAGCACATGTGTAAGTAAAAAGTTGTGATGCTCACCTATTTGTCCTGTTAACTGGAGAAGCTTGAGCATCCGCTGGTTCTTCTGCCGAACGGCGGAGGACGGACGCTTTTCCTGGATGACAAGCGACCAGCACAAGTGACACAATAAGCACCAGGGACATGTCTGCTTATCAAGGAGTCTGCGGTTTGGAAAAATGCGGCTATGCTTTGTCTTGGTTCTACACTGAAGAAGGAGATGCTCTTCTCTTGGGCTAATATGTCCAGTAGGAGCGTGCTGAAGAGAAGGAACTAGATGTTGTTCCTAATAGCCTGGGAAACCTGCACTTTATCTACACGTAGACTAGGTCTGGCCTTGGAATACTCTACATTGTTTTCATTTCTCACAATTGGGAGATGGCAAGAGGGAGGAGAGATAAATGAAAGAAAGGAAAGGATTGAGAAGGAATACTTTCTGCGTTTTTTTTTTTCCCCTAACAGCTTTGTCAATGGTGTCCTGTGAAAAAGAAAGAAATCACTAAAATAACATTGTGTGTGGTTAATAGTATTCGAGATTAGAAGGCAACCCCCTCCAAATGCAGGTGCATCAAGAAGGGGAGGGGGGAGATGGGGTGAGGAAATATTAACTCAATTAGCTAAATCATTGCACGATCTGTACAATTATTTCAATAAGTGTGACATGCTCATGCAACGTTGCCAACAACCAATCTAGTCATATCAATAACATTGCCTTATAAACCTTGGAAGCGATCGGAAAAACATGCTAGTACTCGTGGGGGAAAATGACCTTTTTACACTGTTGCAAACCTCCAATAATTAATTAGACGTCAACTCGTTATCCAAGAGTGTAACTAGCTGGCTTTCAGACAGAAATGAAAATAATAAATAAATTATTGCATGATCTGTTTCTCACCATCGTAAATATATGCAATAAAACATGAGTAACAAGGGATGTGTTTGTTTGATGCAGAAACAGTAACTATTCACACTGAGACTTTTGGATACTCTCCAAGCAAATCCTCAAACATTTGAGCAGATATGAGGTCTGGACCAACATCATGCATCAACTCCCAGCTGCTCTGGCATCACATAAAAAGCTTAAATCTGCTGCAGACCAATCAGCCGGTCATGCCTTCTCTTTTTTCACCCGACACGCAAGGACAGACTTTCTATGAATACGTGCTCAGTGTAAGACTGAATGGGGTCACATCAATCAGCGGCAATTTACAGACAGTCGACGATCCAAAAGGCATGTCATCACATATTTTATGCTCCATGGGGCTTAAAACAAACACACAGGCTCTTTTGTGGTTCGATATCAGTGATATGAAGGAATGTAGGGATAACAAGCCTGCATGTGGCTTTAGGAAATGGCTGTCTCTACAGTAAACAAAGCTATATAAATGATTCAGTGGTGTTTAAATAACATACTTAGTGGTTAACATGGTTGTCTCACACCTGTGTGTGCGGAGTTTGCATGTTCTCCCTGTGCATTGCAGATTTCTCCTACAGTCCAAAAACATGCGTTGTAGGCTGATTGGCATTTCCTAATTGTCTGTCATGTGTGCAATTATTGTGCCCTGCAATTTGTTGGCACCCCGTCCAAAGTGTCCCCCGCATTGTGCCCCAAGTTCCGTGGGATAGGCTCCAGGCTCCCCAAGACCCTTTGTAAGATAAGCAGTATGGAAGATAGATGGATTAAAGGAATAGTCCAAAAAAAGACATAACTTGCCACTGAAACTATGAAGATGATGTAATCTTGACCACATAAATCTGCATTTTTCTCTCAGAGCGGTGTGCGTGCATGTTTCAGCTTGCTCAGTTGAACCGTTGTTGGCAAGCACAGGTAAACATCTTAGAGAATCTTAGAATCCTAGCTGAGATCTATTTTAGGAGCAACCAGCAACATGACCTGTAAATATTCAAACCTCATCATGGATCAGCCTGATGCAAAGATTACATACGATGTCAATATTTGTTTGCTTTCCTATGTTCCTACCGGAATAATATAGTTGGCATGGATTTTGTAGGGACAACCAAGAGATAACCATTCATCTTTACAAATCTGACCACAGTCAGTGAAGCAGGGCCTGGTGAGTACTTCTGGAGCCTTCTGAGGACAAGCAAATTTGTATGAACCACATGGAAAAGTAGTACCATTGTCCTTGAGTGCAGACAACCTCCCTAACTCGCCTAAAAAATACAAATTAAAAACTCATAAAAGTTACATTCGTTTTAACAGACGTTGCGTCCTGCAGGTGGGAAACCTTCATATCATGAGGAACAGCTATCCAAAGCACATATCCCTATAAAATTCTACATTTATTTGATGTTTTATGATAACTTTGGGCCTATTGCTAAGGTCAGATATCTGTTCAGATGATGTGAGTTATGTGCAGTTGTGTTGTAATGGGGGTGGGTGGGGCATTCTAAAATTGGATATTGATGTTTAAAAAAGGTGAATTATCTGAAAAAGAGTGCATGAGATTAATAAATACTTGCCTTTGGTCAAACATGAGGCTGTATGCATGTCTGAACATCACGGAGAAGCCCACAAAGTCAGTTCGCCAGCTGTGGTCCAAGGGCACCAGTGAAGATTGATGGCATCATGAATTCCATTAAGTTCAAGGATAATTTAACACAATGGATGGTTGACTCTGCCAAGGACTTATGAGTTAATCTTTCAGCATGAAAAGCAGATAAGCATACATCCAAAACAACACAGAAATTGCTTGTAGAAACATTAAATTAGTGTTTGGCACTGATCGTCTCAGTCTCAGGGTGGATGGGAACCCTACTGAACACCTGTGGTCTAAATTAAAGAGAGAATGGCATGAGGAGAGGAAATCAGTGTTTTGGGGAACAATTGACCACTCGTGCTAGAAAAAAAAACAGACAATTCCCTCATATGCTATATGGCCAAAGGTTTGTAGACACCTGCCCATCACTTCACATGTGCTTGTTGAACATCCCATCAGAGGGATCCAGCCTTATCCAGAGCAACTTATATTTATCTCATTTATACATCTGAGCAGTTGAGGGTTAAGGGCCTTGCTCAAGGACCCAATGGTGGCAGCTTGGTGGTGCTGAGATTTGAACTCATGACCTTCTGATCAGTAGTCTTAACCAGTGAGCTACCACTGCCCCAATTCCAAGCCCATTTCAGATTTATTCCCCTCTTTACCGTTATAATAAGCTTCGCTCTTCTGGGAAGGTTTTCCATTAGATTTTGGAGTGTTGCTGTGGGGATTTGTGTTCATTCATCTACAAGAGCCTTAGTGAGATCAGGCACTGATGTTGGAATGTCGAGGAGGCCTGTGGTGCAGTCGGCGTTCCAGTTCATCCCAGAGGTGATCAGTTGGGTTAAGCTCAGCGCTCTGTGGAGGACACTCAAAGTTCTTCCATTCTTCAAACCATGTCTTCATGGAGCTCGCTTTGTGCACAGGGGCATTGTCATACTGGAACAGATTTGGGCCTCTTAGTTCCAGTGAAGGGAAATTGTAATTCAGCATACAAAGACATCCTATACAATCATGTGCTTCCATCTTTGTTGTGACAGTTTGGGGAAGAACCGCGTATGGGTGGTTTTTATACAAATAATATAGTGTATGTCTAGGGTTAATACTGTATATCAATTTTTGCATTTGTTATTTTAGGGATTTCTCTTCCACTTCGCAAATGCCAGTAGGTAGATTATCTACAATATGCTAGATTTCCCCTAGGTGTGTATAAATGTGTGTGTGATGCCCTGTGATGGACTGACTTGTGGAGTCTTGCATGTTTTTTTTTTTTTTTTTTTTTTTTTTTTTTTTTTAAATACAATATGCATGTGGGCTTCTTCTAGGTTCTCAAATTTCCTTCTACCCTGCCTACTCTAAATTGCCCCAGGTACCATCTACGTATGTAAGTAATCATTTTGTAAAAAAAAAAAAAAAAAAAATCATCTGCAGTTAAAGTGAGGAGTATACACACGAGTCCTGATTAGTCAGTAAATTAGTCCTGAATAGTAACACTAATCTAATCAAAAACAGGTTAAAGTGATGATTAAGGTTTCAGTAGTCGGGCTGAGCCGGTGGCCAGTAGAGTGCTCATGAAGAGCGCTAGAGAATGGAAGGACAATAAGCCGTAGTGGTCCCCAATCTAATCCTAATCTACTTGTTAGTTGTTTTGATTACCAGGTCACGAGGTTATTAAAGATACTTATCACAGCTGAGATGCTTCGGGAGCGTAGGAGTGATAGGCTTTACAGCAGGAGAACGACTGAGGCTCAGGATCTTGGTTTCAGATTTGATCAGTTGTGCTCTGGTAGAACTGAAAAGACTTGTTCTGTGAAGAAAACTGCTTCCTATTAGGGCAGATATTTCCACTTGTCTACTATCTGAGGACTTTGAGGGCAACACGGGGTCAGCTGGGATTTCGGGGGCAATGGTGGGACTCTGAGAAAAAAAAACAGATTAATGATTATTAAGGACATCGGCTGTCTTTAATCTTGGGGAATTTGGATGTTTAGATTAGCGACAACTGCAGATCCTGACCTTTAGAGTGCCTTGGCTTAGCGTACCACTTTATTTTTTAGCAGTATTCCTGGGTTGAAAGATAGTTTCTGGAAAATGTGCTGCTTTGACTCGTTTGAATCATCCATACTCTTGAGGGATAACGTGTACTAGTGAGTACATCATAGTGAAATAACCTTACAGTGCAAAATCATTTTTAACATCTAGCAACAAAAAGATGTGAATTAGCAAACAAAACGCCTGTTCACCATCACAAGTAAGCCACAAATTTCATTTTAATCTTGATGAAAGCAGATGCTATTGTTTTGCCAAAGAATGGTTAGACATAATAACTAGTTGATCAAACTGGATCTGTTAACCATAGAATTATATGTAGCACCAATCAGGACTCTTAAAGATCAACGTGTGGCATATTAATTATCCAAGATTAATTGGTAAATGGTCTGCACTTATACAGTGTTTAATATTTGTTGCCCAAGGATGTCGAGTCACATGGGCCACCAACCCTACGATTAGTGGACAACCCACTCTATCAACGCCGCCCCATTGGCTTGCATTGATGTATTTATCCCTGTTTGTATTTGATAGGCAGGGACAGGAACTGGCTTGACTCCACATATAAGCTGTGTTTCCTTGTACAATGACTAGAGGTATCACAGAAAGTTTGTAAGAAAGATCAACAGGATATGACTATTAAGTTGTCTAAGTCAGTGGTTCTCAAAGTACCTCAAGGGGTCTATGAAGGATAGCCAGGGAGTCTGTGATTTATTTTATTATAGTGCTGGAAATCATAACTTTTATATTTAGCGGTCCAAGCACCAAAGTCAACTCAGATGTGAGAGTGAGGCCAATCACATATTCAGCTTAGATGTTAAAGTAGGGCATATTAGTTATAGTATGTCACTGCAGAGTGGCTTAACTCCAAATTCAAGCCAAATCTGTTGAAGAAAAAAATAATCTGTGGTCATTTTAACCTTGTGCAATGACCAGAAGTATGACATTGTCCTACACATATTACTGTTTTCCCTGGGTGCAACAAACCTGATCCAGTTAATCAGCTAATTAACAGCCCTGAATTCATGTGTGTGTGTGTGTGTGAGAGAGAGAGAGAGAGAGAGAGAGAGAGAGAGAGAGAGAGAGAGAGCGAGCAGGGAAAACACTAACGTGCACAACTCAGCATATAAGGCAATCCTATTCTTTGTCTTTAAAAAACTCCCAATGCCATTCAGAGGATTATGGAGGCTTCATTAGTACATAGTCCACAAAGTACTGATTCCTGTTAAAGAGGAAAGGAGGACATGTATCACATATTATTAACAAAATCATGTCAATAATACTACTGCTCATAGCATCTCATAGCAACTAAACACTTGGACATCAGGATGATCTGGATAACCAATCAGGGAGCTCGAAGATGAAAGCAGGGTGCACGAGTAATCTCGGATTATTTGGCTCTCGTTGATGAGAGTCTGCTTAGCCGAGTTTGCTGTATCAGACGTGTGCATCGTAGTGCTAGAGCAGATCGGGATGGCTAACGTGTATATTTCCCAAACGCTGCCTCTGTTTGGTCCGACAACATGCCGAGGAGAGTACAGTGAATCAGTGAATCAGTGAATCAGTGTATGTTTGTGGCAAAGGGAGATGGGATGTGGTGCTACCAAACCCCAACCCAAAAAGCTGCAGCTGAAAAAATGCGACAAAGGTACTCTTCATATTGGTGTGTAAAGTATTTTAATCTGTATCATTAAAAAAAAAAATTATTGATTTTCAGTGGTTTTCTAATTTTCTGTCTCTGTTGTTGTTGTTGTTGTTGTTGTTTTCTCCTTTGCTCTCTTTAGCAAACGTTTCAGTTCCAGGTAATCCAATGTGTTCAATAAACAGAAATAATTATTGGGTGCATAACTAACCTAATATAATTACTCATATATAAATATAAATAAACATTGGATTTATATGTATATATATATATATATATATTTTTTTTTTTTTTGTCTGAAGCTGTAACAGGTGAGTCAGTTCTATTAGGCTAGAACAGATAGATGGTGTAGTATATGCCTTTAGTAGATTATACCACATAGCATCGAGTATTTTATAGTATCTGCATTCATCCTTAATGATTTTAGATAGATAGATAGATAGATAGATAGATAGATAGATAGATAGATAGATAGATTGATAGATAGATATAGTGTATATTGTATAGGGTAGCACGACTGATAAGTACCGTGTATATTATAGCAGGGGTGTCCAAAAATTCTTATTAAGGTTTAGCCATACATAATATTATTATAAATAAAAGAAATAAATAATAATCCTGCTTGATTTCCAGCTTCTAAACTAGTTAAGGTGTACTTTCAGTTCTAGAGTTATAATCTGTTTACAGATTTCACTCACTAGTTACACACTTTCTTTCATTTGGACCATAGCACTAATGGTATGAAGATGAGAAAGAAAAGGAGCTCGAAAGCCGGTCCATTATAAATCTGGTTCTGCATGTTAGCAGCACCCAGTGTTCAAATCAGGAACTTCATTATTTTAACTTTTCCTAAAAGCAGGAAAACTAACAAACGGTTATGTTTTTAATATGGCCCATGAGCGGTAGCTTGGACGCTCTTGTCCTATGGGACATAGGATGCAGTAGGACTAGGCATATACAGTACAGTAGTGTGCAATGAAATGTGTTTTTACTCATCTGAGGTGCTCTTTCTTATTTAAGAAGTCTGGGTTTAATATACGCGACACCTCTGGTCCTGTACATCCTGTTTTGGAAGATATAAAAACGTATGGCACTTCAGATAGGTACAACCTGTTTATATAAAGAAAAAAAAAAGAGATTTCATTGAAGTACCGTGTATCTGTACAGCTATGCGGGCGGCTTTACTCATCCAGCGCTGGTACCGGCAGTACGTGGCCCGCTTGGAGATGAGGCGCCGGTGCACATGGAACATTTTTCAGTCCATCGAGTATGCAGGAGAGCAGGATCAGATCAAGGTGAGCTGACAAAGTGACATGCGCATATAATAATGTATATAATAAGGAAGTAACACTAATAAAACACTTGTGGTGTGACATTATATGTTAGAAAATAATTAATAATGAGGCGGTGTGATGAATCGTTGATTATTTTCCTATAACAGCACATCCTGAAGAGTCTTATTCATCTTACACCACAGCAATGTCCCAATGATTAAAATGTTTTATTTTATTGTTATTAAAAAACAACTTATTTAACGATGTAGAACGGCCGTGAAACAACTTCCTGTTCTCGCTTAAGTTATAGAAGCTACTACTGACTGTTACAAACCCCTGACACTGGAGACTACTTCCAAACCGCTAAATAAACGTCTCTTTACAGGGAACTTCACCACATCAGTAATTACACGCTTTTGTTATTCATTTATTTGGCATGTCTAAAGCTAAATCTAAAGCTATTTACAGTACAGTACAGTACATGCGTTAAACTTCTCTAAGCACCACGTAACGTTCCTTCCTTGCTTTGTGTGTCTTTGCTTTTTCCTCAGCTGTACAATTTCTTTGGCTACCTCATGGATCACTTCACTCCTGCAAGCAACGAAAGTAGGAGTTTAATAGTCTCAACTTATTCGTAAAGACCTACATGTGTAGTAATCGTCTTGAGTCGTATGAGGAACATCTGCTTCTCACTTCCACTTGCCCAATCTGGCTCTCAGGGAAGCTGATCTCCCACATATTTCGAGAGACTGAGGTGTTCCTGGACGCGGAATGGGAGCGGTACTTCTGCTACGAGAACATCGTGGTGCCGGACGTGTACACCGGGCCTCACCTCGCATTTCCTCTGACTGTCAGCAATGTCACTGATCTAGTGGAGGCCTTCAAACAAAAACAAGTAGGTCCTTCCATGTCATGTATACATATCATCATTGTCGTGATAAATATGGCATAGTTGACGGTCCTTAACTACCATCTCTGAAAATGAAAGCCTTTGTTGTAGGGTTTTTACATAGAATCTTTAAGGGTTCAACCAGAGTAACAAACAGAAGAACAATCTCAAATCTCAAGAAATCTCAAAGGTTCTCTGTCTAATTCAGTGATTACCGTAAGTTCCTAAAGTGGTTCTGTTCAAAACCGGTTCTGAAAGAGAACTTTGTGGGGGGGTTTTTTCCCCCTGAAGGACAAAGCTTTAAGTTTTTACAGCTGCTCTGTTTAAGAGTGTATCGTGTTATGGGAATTAGAATCCGTCCATTTGACTTCCTGTCCATTTCCTTGGGTGTGTGTGTTGTTCCCAGTAGCAGCTCCATTCTCGATATGTCCTCCAGCTCCTCGGGGAAACCTGGAGATTGCTCCGGGTTCTGCCAAACATTAACGCGGTGTCTACACGCCACAGCAAGGAGATCACCATATGCGGTACACATCAACACATGTAATCATACAATAGATGATAATCATAATGACGAGTTCCTACAGTTGAGGTCTTCCTTCCTCCCCCACTCGATTCTTATTTCTACAGGAGACTTGCACGGACAACTCGAAGATCTCCTGCTGGTGTTCTATAAAGTTAGTATGTCAGAGACCATGCTGATTATCGCACCGTCGTCATGGTGTTTTGTAGTGGATTGTAGCTGCAGTTATTTTGACTCGAATCTTCCTCTAGAACGGCTTGCCGTCATTGGAGACGCCGTACGTCTTCAACGGAGACTTTGTGGATCGAGGGAAAGACTCCATTGAGATTCTGCTGATCCTGTTTGCCTTCCAGCTGGTGTATCCCAACGACGTCCACCTCAACAGAGGAAACCACGAAGACCATATTGTGAATCTGAGGTACATGGTGGTCCTTGTGGGTGTCTGGTAGTTGCTATAGTATACTTTAGAGTTTCTAAATCTACCTAGAGCTATAATTAAATAACGCACCAAACAGCATGAAAAATGGTTGCTTGGTTTCCATGTTATGGGCTCGGCTTTAGCAATACTGATTGTTCAAGCTTTATTTTTCTTCATAATGTTTCTATACACGTTTAATGACACGGGTTGTTGCTTTTTCCGCATCAGACCTAGTACGCTTAGAATTGAGAAATCGTGGCTCTTTGGCATACGCGTCCTAGTGTGAACACAGGGTTAGTCGGTAGGCAGAATTTTACCGCCTTACCTCTCACTCCTTTGTATTCTACTGTAGGTACGGCTTCACCAAGGAGGTTCTTGGGAAGTACAGGGTGAGTGAGTGAGTGTCCTGCTCGTGACAGACACACTTCCCAACACCCAAATGGTAAAGTATCAAACTGACGGATCATGACCGAACACGCACTTAACCCGAGCTGTTGGCTCTAACAGCCAGGCTGTGATATGGGTCACTCACACTGACCTGTGGGATTAGAGGATTAGATGGCCTTTACTTATCTAAGAAAAGCTTAGTCTGCCTAAAATAATGCCACGTTTCCACCCACAAGGGCTGGTTTTAGTTTCTGGGTCGTATTTTTGGAAACATGTTTAGTTTAACGTCCAGAAATTTTGGCACCCGTTAAAAACCGGTGGGGTGAGCTGAAGAGGAGAATCAACACAGATGTTTTTCATAGCAGCTTTTACCCACCAGTGGTAGCCCGTTCCCACCACAGAGAAAGAAAAAAAATCTAAATGCAACTTTATATCTTAGAATTCTGACTTCTTTTCCCACAAAGTTCACATCACACAACTTTGGCTTTATTTCTCACAATTAGTTTAGAGTTTACGTCTCACAATTCTGACATTTAGGGAGTTAAAAAGAACGCACCGACAAAGCACCGACAAATCGTGCTCTATAAATAGGCGATGTACAGTAAGAACAACTCTCATCGGCTAGTCAAGACAAGGAAAACCAGGCTCTAGCGCGTGCTCATTACCTCACAGTCTAAAATTCTAGGGAAAAAAGTCAGAATTGTGAGATGTACACTCGTAACTGTGAGAAAGAAAGTCAAAATTGTGCAATATGAACTCGCAGTTGTGAGAAAAGATGTCAGAATTGTGAGACGTTAACTCACAATAAATTGGAATTGCAAGATTTAAAGTCGCAATTCTGAGACTTAAAGTCACATTTATCTTTAAAAAATTTTTTCTCCGTAACAGAAATAATGGGCTTCCATACCCAACTGTAGCAAGAGAGAGAGAGAGAGAGCGAGAGAGAGAGAGAGACAAAGAGAGAGAGAGAGATGGAGAGGGAGAGAGAGAGAGAGAGACAGAGAGAGAGACACACACACAGAAAGAGAGAGACAAAGAGAGAGAGAGAGATGGAGAGGGAGAGAGAGAGACAGAGAGAGAGACACACACACAGAAAGAGAGAGACAGAGAGAGAGAGAGCGAGAGAGAGAGAGAGAGAAAAAGACGGAGAGGGAGCGAACGAGAGAGACAAAGAGAGACAGAGAAAGAGACACACAGAAAGAGAGAGACAGAGAGAGAGAGCGAGAGAGAGAGAGAGAGAGAGAAAGACGGAGAGGGAGCGAACGAGAGAGACGAAGAGAGACAGAGAGAGAGACACACACAGAGAGAGAGAGCGAGAGAGAGAGAGAGAGAAAGACGGAGAGGGAGCGAACGAGAGACAAAGAGAGACAGAGAGAGAGACACACACAGAAAGAGAGAGAGCAAGAGACAGAGAGAGAGCGAGGGACAGAGAGAGAGAGTGAGCAAGAGACAGACAGAGAGAGAGAGACAGAGAGAGACTCACACAGAAAGAGAGAGACAGAGAGAGAGCAAGAGACAGAGAGAGTGAGTGAGAGACAGACAGAGACAGAGAGAGAGCGAGGGACAGAGAGAGAGAGAGAGCAAGTGACAGACAGAGAGAGAGAGACAGAGAGAGACTCACACAGAAAGAGAGAGACAGAGAGAGAGCAAGAGACAGAGAGAGAGCGAGGGACAGAGAGAGAGAGAGCAAGAGACAGAGAGAGAGCGAGGGACAGAGAGAGAGAGAGCAAGTGACAGACAGAGAGAGAGAGACAGAGAGAGACTCACACAGAAAGAGAGAGACAGAGAGAGAGCGAGAGACAGAGAGAGTGAGTGAGAGACAGACAGAGAGAGAGAGAGAGCGAGAGAGAGAGAGAGATTTGAGATTAGATTTCATGGAGGCATTAACAGATAGCAGATCACAATTTTGCTGAATGCCTGGCTAAATTCATCACCTCCACTGAGTGCTGATTGATTAAATGTTTAAATGAGTTAAATGAACATAAACAGTTCAGTACCCCAATCACACACAGGCGTAACGGTCAGGTGTCAGCAGACGTTTGGCTATATAGTGTTTACTAGTACAACGATGAATAAATAACGTTAATAAAATGATCCATGGAAGGATGGGTTACTCCTGGCTTTTCACATCACAGGTTCATGGGAAGAAGATCCTAAAGCTGCTCCAGAAGATCTTTAGCTGGTTGCCCTTGGCAACCGTAATCGACCAGAAAGTGCTGATTCTGCACGGCGGGATCTCAGACAGCACTGACCTCAGACTCATTGCCGAACTGGAAAGAAACAGAGTGAGTGGTTCACATGTAAGGAATTGAACCACTCCGTGTTGTGCTGTTGTGGTAAAATAATCAACAACAGGGTGGTGTCATGAAGCAGATTTGATTCTTTTCCTATTGCTAGTGGCATGTCCTGAAGCGCTTTATTCTTCTTATACCGTGGCGAATTACCAACAATTTTACAAACAATTATTAAACAATGACACGTTGTGTTTTTAATCCATTTATAGTTAAACACTGTAAACGTCAAGCTCCTGTTTCTTCTCCTTCAGACGTAATCTCCCTTTCACGTCACGTTCGCATTCTTTCGCAGTACGTCTCAGCACTGAGGCCCCCGAAGCGTCCTCGGCAGACCCCGAAGCCCTCGGACAGAGACGAGGACCGCTGTAGCACCTCCAGCAGGAAACGAGTGCGCTCTTTGACGTACGAGCGACGCCCCTTGCACACCTACAGCCGCACGAGCCCCTCCGTGGAGGAGGAGCTTCGGGAAAGGAGGAGGTGGGCGGGGCTCAGCGCATCCTGCGACAGGCTTCACTTCTTTTCCTCAGACTCGGACCCCGACTCGGTCGAGGCTCCAGAGACGGACGCAGAGGAGTGGAAGCAGGTACGCAGGAAAGCGTACATGTATAACGTAATGTATTAATTAGCAGGAAACATGTAATGCTGCTACTACTACTACTACTAATAATAATAATAATAATAATAATAATAATAATACATGACTAAGGAATAAATCCCTCTCTGTCATGCTGTTAAAGGAAAACAATCAACATAATCAACGTGTGATGAAGCGGAGTTACTGTTGCCATCTCAAAGTGGATTATTTTCCTATAACAGCACGTACTGAAGTGTTTTATTCTTCTTACACCACGATTAAAATTTCTTATACAGTAAAGAACGACACGTCGTACATTATATCCGTTTATAGTACATTTAATGTTCACAAAACAAGTTAACTCCTATTTTCACTTGCGATATAGCAGCTGTAAACAGTCGTTCCCATCACTAGACTTTTTTTTTCCTCGTTATGTTAATGAGAAGGGGCTCACGGTGGCTTAGTGGTTAGCACATTCACCTCACACCGCCAGGGTCGGGGGTTCGATTCCCACTGTGGCCCGGTGTGTGTGGAGTTTGCATGGGGTTTTCTGCGGGGGTTTCCTCCGGGTACTCTGGTTTCCTCCCCCAGTCCAAAGACATGCAGGGTAGGATGATTGGTATGTCTAAAGTGTCCGTAGTGTATGAACGGGTGTGAATATGAATGTGTATGTGATTGTGCCCTGTGATGGATTGGCACCCTGTCCAGGGTGTACCCTGCCTCATGCCTGATGCTCCCTGGGATAGGCTCCAGGTTCCCCCATGACCCTGAAAAGGATAAAGCGGTATAGAAGATGGATGGATGTTAATGAGAAAAAAGAAACTCGTTAGAATGAAATATAAATTGTGTGAATAAAATAATGTTCGTTCGGCATTTGCGATACGCTCTTGCGCATTTATTTATTTCTCCTGCAGATAGTGGATGTGCTGTGGAGCGACCCGATGCCGCAGGATGGCTGCGTCCCGAACGAGGTGCGAGGAGGCGGCTGTTACTGGGGCCCTGACGTCACGCGGGAAGTCCTCGACCGTCACAACCTGCAGCTGCTTATCCGATCCCACGAGTGCAAACAGGACGGCTACGAGTTCTGTCACGACCGCAGGGTCAGAGATATACAGATACACACACACACAGTGTGGATGAAATTTGTTTCTATAACAAACGTAAATACTTAACTTAATGCCCTGTTGTGTTTTATTATTTTCTTATTACAAGTTTATGTTGTTCCTTTTCAAATCCTATAGACACGTCACAGTTCTGTGTGTGCGTGCGCAGGTGCTGACCATTTTCTCTGCGTCTAACTATTATGAAGTGGGCAGCAACAGAGGAGCCTATATAAGATTAGGACCAGACTTGAACCCTCACGTCATCCAGTACCAGGCCAGCAGATCCACCAGAGAACTGACCCTGAGACAGAGGTGAGCACACTCTCCAAATCAGGGTCTATGTCAAACGCACACACCAGTCTGTCAATTCGGATTGTTCCCACACATATCGGAAAGCTTTTGAAGCGAATAATTAAGCAACAGGAGTGAGGAGGGGGAAAAAACGAGTGTAAAAGCATGCGCATGTCTGTGTGTGTGTGTGTAGTGTCGGACGGACGGAGCGTTCGGCTCTCCGAGCCTTGAAAGAACAGCTCTTTGCCCACAAGTCAGACCTCATCAGTGCCTTCCAGGAGTATGACCCAGAGCATACAGGTTAATCACACACACACGCACACACGCACGCACAGACACACACACAATACAGAGAGGTATTAATCACGTCTGTGTGTGTATTTGTGTTCCAAAAGATGATCCTTTCGAACTGACACAATACCAAGCAAGTTTGATCCTAACCCTAACCCTGAGCTCAGGTTACTGTGAGGGGCTTCTGTGCAGGTTTTCTCTCGGGTTCTCCGGTTTCCTCCAACCTCCCCAAAACATGCCAGTTATTCTAAGCTCCTCTTAGGTGTGAATGTATGGTACATGGTGCCCTGTGATAAGAGTAGCATTCCATCCAGGATGTATTTTGGGATCCACCTCAACCCTGATCAGGATAAAGCGGTGACTCGTTATCCTTTAAATACCGGCATAAGCAAAAACGCCATGGAGAAGTGTAGTTAGGTGGCATTCTGACTCATTCTAACACATCCATTAAACCTGGACTGGAAGGATCAAACAAATGTGCTGGACACTCATGCGGAAACGCCCTGGTAGTTCAGGATTTGCTGCGTGTGTCTCAGGTGTGATCTCGATGAAGCACTGGGCCGCTGCCATGGAGTCGGTGTTGCGACTCGGCCTGCCATGGAGAGTCCTGCGCTCCCAGCTGGTGGGCTGTAACACACAGGACGGCACGCTCAACTACCACAACTGGTTCAGAGAACTCGACATCGCCGAGCCCAACAACGAGGTAAAATTCTGTATAACGGTTCAAGATAGGGGATTAATTTAACGGAACAATTCAACCCAACGTCATGTTCTCCTGTACTAGAATGAGAACATGAAAGACCAGGAAGTTCGTCAGCAGTTAGATTAGATTCCGTAAATGGTCCGTAATTGTGGATTCATTTTCCAGAACAGCAGCTCTGCGGACTGTAGTTCAGCTTTATTAAGTTACAGGTTTATCATTTCTATAGTAACAACTTATACAGGGACTTGTACAACAAACATGTCACACGGATTCATTAAAAAAAACACGTGTGATCGTAGATATGGTGAAGTTTTCTGTAAGCAGATGTCCGTATAACATTTACGGAAGGAGTTCAAAATCCAAAACAAAAGTCACCGAGTGCTATGTTTTATAACGATACAGGGATCGTATGTGAAATCTGAAACGATGCAAACTTTTCTCGCTCCGTAGCTCGCACATACGGGCCTCCTGGAAACCATGTACAGACACCACTCCAATCTCGAGACCATCTTCAGAATTATAGACACAGATAACTCGGGTAAGAACTCTCAGGTTGTCTGTATTTGCCACACAGAGATGAAAACAACAACAACAATTGCTAGATCAATCAAATAAGCTGAATTAGCTACAAGAGGACTAGGAGTGTAGGTGTACATAACAAAAGCAAGGACTCGACTCGGGGACCTTAAGACTCGTTCTTCCTCACAGGACTCATCTCATTCGAAGAGTTCCGCCAGACGTGGAAGCTGCTGAGCTCCCACCTGAAGATGGAGATCAGTGATGAAGCAATATCAGACGTAGCCATAAGCATCGACTTCAACAAGGATGGCAGCATCGACATCAATGAGTTCATGGAGGCCTTCAGGTTGGTGGAGAGCACGGTCGGAGCGGTGCCATCTGACCTTCTACAGCATAAAAACCCCTCATAGACCCGGCGCTGTCCGGGTTTAAGCATCCAGCCTACACGGGGATAGGAATCGAGCATGGAGTGCAACGAACGCATATCGGACTGGTCGAATCGGATTGAATATGAACGTGTGAATGCTGAATTTGAACACAGACGCTTGATTCTTCTTCTTTTTCTTTTTTTTTGGAAAATGTGAATCTCTGAACATTAACATAAAAGTACTCTGGATTTCAAAACATTTATATACAACATATTTTTAATATTTCAGTATATATGAATATTTTTCTAGTGCTTTGAATTCAGTGGCGTTTAAATTTCATTATTAAGAATGACTTCACTACTCAGTGAAGGTAAATAATTGCATAATTGCTATTTATCTTCACTCTAAAAGCACCGTTTTGATTCGTACTTGGTTTGACTAGAATTTTAAAATGAATGCAGCTCTTTAAAAAACAATAAAACGCAACAGATTTCAAGCAAGTCTCACCTGGAATATAAAAATATTTTAAAAATGTGACTTTATCCATCACGATCAAGCATAACATTTAACTGTATATCTACTTCAGATTTCTTTGTAATAGTTTTCTGTATTGCTGATATAATCCATTGTTTTTGTTTTCATTTTAAATGCTAAAAATTTCATTAACCCTTTGCTACAATTAATTTCGCTGTAATTTTTTGATATGCAATAACACAAACCTACTATTTTCCTATGTAACTGAAATGCAATGTCACATGACCAGGAAGTGCTGTTTGTACTTCCTTTCTGCAATCATGGCATGGCATGGTAAAGGTTATCAATGGAGGGCTCTTAAAATGTAATACATTTTTCAACATTTAGGCAAAACTACTTAAGGATGAATTGAAACACTATCTGAGATAAGTTTACATTTATTTGTTGTCATTTAAACAAGTTTATATATTATGAGAATTCTGTTAAATGGTAAAATGTAATTGTTGCCGTACGGCAACAAGATGCGATAACGGAACTGCGGCATGTGCGTTCATGAATTGAAGGCTTACATACAGTAGAAAAAAAGACACTAGGCTTCTCTAATAGTATATTGTGTCATCTCAGACCTTGTTTTCTAAATTTTATGTTTTAAAACATGTTTAGATCGAATTTGAGTGAGTGAATCCGTCCACATCCTTTTTTTTTTTACAGCTGCTAATTCATTTCTAGAAGATATAGTAACTTGCTAAGTGGCAAATAAAACCTTGAAAATGCAGTAATCATAAGGAATTGTGATCTCATACATTTTGTGTTATTTTTGCCTATATAATACGTTCCACCATTGCACGTTGTTGCCATAGGGCAACAATTTGCCAAATCCTTCCATAAAAGTAAAAAAAAAATCTCTAGAAATATTATTACTATGTCACGAGAGACACTAATCCCATCCAGACAAGGCAAGCATTTATACTTGGTGTCAACGACGCGTATGCAAGATGGTTGCCACATGTATCCTGCAGTCAAATCGCATACTTCTGTACTATTCTAGATGTTTAGAGTACAAACACTAACGGTTTTTCTATTACAGTTAGCATTCAGATTTTAAAAACCTCGCAAACCTCCCAACAGCTCCGTTTTGACTACCAGTCTTTCAGATTTTCTAGATTAGTAAAATTCTTTTGAATGTACAGTGAGGGTTTTGGATTTCGAGACTCGGATCATGACGACAATCACGAAGACAGCAGAAAGCTCAAAAGACAGGAGCTCGTCGTCGTGTTTAACGTCACTGCGCATGGCAGAAACGTTAGGGCTTTAAGTGACGTGCTATTTAGAGGGTGCCGGATTGAATCCTATAAGACATACATAAGATACGCAACTGAGCAGCTTTAGAATCCATTATTATCATTATTATTATTATTATTATTGTTATTATTACTACTGGACTTGCAATTAGTCCTAGACAGTGAAAATCTTGAGTCTTCAGGAATGTTGGATCTTGGTGTGGTGTGAAAATCTACTTTGGTGGAGATGGTTGTTTATTCAGCACAGATGTTCACAGCTCAGAGTCTTATAACACACACACACACACACACACACACACAGACACATAGACTCCCAGCTACCTTAGCGGCAAATGAAAGGCTGCTGATAACGAATAATATTTTCCCTTTTTCCACCTGCCACTCAAGGACAGAAGCGAGGTCAATCTGGGGGTGAACAGGGTCACATCAGTCAACAAGCATTTACACACAGGTGTCCAAAATCCTGTCAGCACCAAACTCTTCCCTCATACTCCTGGACATGAGCTCTTGTGCTTTCCAGAGAAGAAGAAAAAAATGACCCCCCCCCCCAAGAGAGTTTCAGAGAAATAGGGAGTGATGTTCAGAAAAGCAATAAGCTGAACCAAAATATCAAATAAAAAGCAAGCTTCATGCCAAGATGCCATCTGTGGGAGCTTCAGCCCGACCTGGCAGCTTAATATAGCAGAGGAATGATAATGATATCCAATCGTGGAACGAAGGGCCTGCAGGTGGCTTAAAAGTACGGTATTTCCCATCTACACAAACCTCTGGATGGATTCCAAGACTGATGGGTTGGTTTTAGGAAAACATTTAAGATCACCTCCAAATCCCTTATTTATCCCATAACCGTATCGAACATAAAATCATTCTCCTGATTTTCTGCTGCTGTCCGGACTATTCGCTATTCTCAGTGCAACATCTGGTTTATTTATCTATCTAAAAAAACAAACAAACAAAAACAAAACACTATAGTCAGATACCAACTGAATCATGCAACTACTATATTCTATATTTTGTTCAACATTAAATATTTTAGACATGAATGTTAGCTGTTGTTTATAAGATTTTCAATAGTTTTTTTTTTTTTTAAACTCATGCCATTCCTACACAAGGACAATCCATTTTCAGTGCTTTTGACTATATTGTAGTATAATTATTATAGTACAGTACATTATAGTACAAATAATACATATAGAAAAAGTCCCAATTCACTCAGCTAATTTGAATTTTAATCAAATTTAGAATGGAAGTTTTTGTTTGCTTGTTAGTTAGTTATTGTTGTTTTTTTGTTTACATATTGTACTACCTTGAACTTATGCACACGACATAAGTATCTGTAGATGTTCTTGGAAAATCTGATTTAGTATTGAACTTCCCGGTGTCCTGTTCCCACTCCGCTGCTGCTTATTTTCCTACAACAGCAAAGTGTCTGTATTCCTCTTGTAACATCAATGGCAGCTAAAAATAATAATAATAATAATAATAATAATAATAATAATAAAAATTCTTAATGAACGACACGTTATTATTTAATATAAACCCGTCAGTCGACACTACAGCCGGAGCTGCTGTTATAGAAAATTAATCAACACCTGACTGTTCGTCTTTTCCATTCTTCAAACGGGTTTTGGATGATTTTGGTGCCTCATCTGGTTAAAGAACGCCTCAGAGATCTTCATTGTAACCGCGAAACTTTATTTAAACTAGTTCAAAAGGTTCACAATAGATCCTTGTGTGCTTTAGGAACACGAAGAGTCATATTTACATGAAAAAAATAAAACAAAATCACTCTCCAATGATCGATTTCTCTCACATCTCACCAAGATGTTTAGTGTGTGTGTGTTTGTGTACACAACAAACTGGTCACATGCGAGACTGCTGGTTAATGATGACGAGCGGTGTGTGTGTGTGTGTGTCCATGTCAGCTGAGTTTTCCGGCCCTCACATGTACGCTATCATGCAGTCCCTGTTCGATGATCTTGATGTCCTCCATGTCGTCCTTTATCACACTGATCAGGTGACTCAGACCCTCCTGCTGCTGCTTCAGATGCTGTGGATGAAAGACACATGGGGTTAAACCGCGCACACACACACACACACACACACACACACACACACACACACACACACACACACACCAGAAGATGGCTGCCTACAATATTTCTGTAGTAATTCATTTATTACAATTATTTTAATATTTATTACATTAATTCTATTAAATAAAGTCTCTCCCACCCATCTCCCTATCTTTGTCTCATTCACTCCCTCGCTTAGTTTTTCCTTCTCTTGTACACCCTCACACCCCCCCCCCCCCCCCCCCACTCAACATGTTTCCTTCTCTCCCTCATTCACTGTTTTTCCTTCAATCCCCCCCCTACTCCCCACACACCGTGGTCTTTGTGAGGATGTTCCAGTAAAAAAAACGGATTACTGGAGCTAACGAATGAAATCGAATATACGCATTTCCTACCTGCTTGATCTCTCGGAGCAGGTCCGTGTCTACGATGTACCGCTCCTCGGCACGCACCGCACCGTAGTGGTTCTGCATCCGGATCTGAGACATCAGCTCATTCAGCCGTCCCTGCAGCGATCAAACCACAAAACAGGCTTCACGCAAACGCCACCAAACTAATCGCCAGCGTCTTCGACAAGCCGAGCTAAGCGTTGTCACCGTGTCCGCTCACACACACCTTAAACTGCGTTGGAGCGTTAAGCTCAGACTGAATGGTGTCCAGCTGCACCCTGAGGTGCTCTTCATCCACCTGGATGGCGTAACCGCTCTTGCTCTGAATTTCCTGTCTTATCAGCACCTACACACACACACACACACACACACACACAGAGTCTTTAGATTACACACATAAATGGACTTAAAAGATAGCAAGAAATGAAATACCATTGGTGTTGAATAATACTCATTTCTGATTGGCTGGCAGGTGTACGCTGAGTCCTAATATCCTGACTATTTCATTGGAATCATTTATAAAAGAAATAAGAAGTTATAGGCTCCAGTATCCACATACTACGCCGTGTTGGGCTTCAGGACTACAAAATTCAATAGAACAGCGAGTTTAAACGATTTATAATTCAGTTATCGGTATGTAAAACGTAAAGAAGGTGTGGTATAATCCGACTTGCCTGTTATTTTCTTACAACAGGACATTAGAAGCATTACCTCTTATATATTAAAATAAATCTGACATCAGACTGCACAATGCTGCAAAGTTTCTCGACTGCGGTTTAACCACACCTAGAAAATCTGCAGCATGACGTTAAAGGTAAAAGGTGAGGCGTCTACCTGCAGAACTCGGTGTGACAGGTCCATCAGCTTCCTCTTGTACTGAGCGATTTTAGCCACAGTGGTGGCCTGGTTCTTCTGAAGCTCACTGATGTCTGTGGCGATTATCTGCACACAAACGACAAGACATGGGTGATCAGGTGAATTTAAAATGTATTTATTTTTAACAGCTGCGAGTCGTCATGACATTCAGTTTATTCCCAAGTCTTCCCCTTGTAAATTATAGACTGTCCTGAGCTCGTCCCAGGCCCAGGAATCTTAATTCTTAAACACACTCCGTACTCTAGCTTCTCTCTTAGATCATCTTTATTGAAAGATTTATTGTAAAACCGTAACATTACACTAAATACACACTACCGGTCAAAAGTTTGTGGACGCTCGACTGAAATGTTTCTCATGATGTGAAAAACTTTATTTGAAGGTGCATGATTAAATGTTTATATATATATATAAAAATATAATCGTGCTGACATTAATTTCTTTCATTAGAAAACTAACATTTTATTTACAAAATAATCTATTTTCTAAACTCCTTTAATACTGCTTAAAAAGCATCTCAGGGAAATTCCTCAAGAAAGCGGGTGAGAAAATGCCAAGAATACATTTATGGAAATTCTCTGCAAAAAGTGTGTGGACTTTGAAGATGATAAAATACTAAAATTATTTTGAATTTTATCATCACAACATAATTCCCATAATTCCATTTGTGTTACTCCAGAGTTTTGACGAGTTTATTATTCAAAAATGTGGAGAAAAAAATTAAACAAGTGTTTAAACTTCTGACCGGTAGTGTGTACAATACCGGCTTCATGGATCCGTACATTAATCAGAGTGTGCATTGATGTGTCGGACAGCGTGACTCACGTCTACTCTGGTCTGGTGCTGTTTAGTCATCTGTTCTTGAATCTTCAACCTGTGCAGCAACTCCTTAAAACCAACCATGGGCACCGGGATCAGCCTGGGGAAACGGACCAATTAGAGACAGCACCAATCCAATACCAAGAATCGGAATATATATATATATATATATATATATATATATATATATATATATATATATATATATATATATATATATATATATATATATATATATATATATATATAAACTAAACAAAAAAAAATTTTACAGGGGGAAAACCTTTTTTTAAAACTAATCCTAATAATTTTGAAAACATTTTGTTTACATATAACAAGACATGATGTATTGGTTATATTTATACATTATAATATTTGCAGTGTTTTCTATGTAAAAGCTACAGCTTTGTGCAAATCCTGTGCAAGAATTTTTTTGTGCAAGAAAGTGTTTCAGTTAAAAATAACTTCAAAGCTTAGTATTTTTTGAAAGGAGAATATATTATATTATATATGTGTGTGTGTGTTCTCGATATTAACTCATACTAATTTTAGGTTCCAGTATCGGTGATCTCTAGTATGAATTACTTATTAAAAAGGCTCATAAACATCATCATACTCGGTAATAGATGAGTAATAAATTTGTAATTAGAAAAATGTGTGTGTGTATCGCAATATCAGAAATGACATGACCCTGAAGATCAAAAAGAATATAATATAAAAGAAAAGAAACCTACTTCTCAGGGTCAGGATTGTCCACTTTAGCCTGCTCCCATATGATCGGATCGACTCCTGGAGGAAATAAAACAAATCCAGAAATATTAAACAACATGAGATGTTACAGTATTAAACTTAAACGAATAAAAACATTATGTTAAACTCATCATTTACAAGTTGAGGACATGAGCACGAACACGCTACATTTTATCATTAACGTAAATTCTAATTATGCAAATAAATGATAGAATTATTTCAATTTCATTGTTTTTAAAAAGCCATCTGTGTAATACATGAACATTTTGTGATTTGCGTCTTGACGTCATATACGGAGGTCAGAGGAAGTGGCGCGTGCACCTGCGGGAGGATTCTGCAGGAGCTGTTTGAGCTGCGCGTGAGAAAGCGCTGTCCGAGTGACGCTCATCATCACACCGAGCTGCTGCAGCTGGTTCTTAACGTTGGCCTGCTCCATGTAGCTAAAGAGTGTGGAGGCTGGGACTCGCTTCGACGTGCCGTTGGGCGAGCGCTCCACCACGTAGATCATAACCTCCGTCCTGCGGAATGACAGCATGACCGTTTAAACATTCTGCTTATTGTTGTTCTTATTAAAATATGTACGTTACACACACACACACACGTCATCGTAGTTATCCTCGTGACTTGGCGTATTCTTTTATATCATACTGTAAGAAGAAGTAATAAATAAATAAATAAAAAAGCCAACACACACGTTGTGGGAGGTTACTGAGATAATCAATGACAGGGGGGTGGGATGAAGCAGAGTACCTGTTGCCATGAAGTGTTTTATTCCTCTTAAACCAAACCAATATGCCAAGGATTACAATTACTTATTTATTAAGGAAGGACACTATATCTTTTTATCCTGTTATAGATACATTTATCTATCGTTCCTGTCGTCACTTACATTATAGGAGCTAACGCTTGTTCCCTCACTGGCCGCACCCCCCCCGTGAAGTTGATACGAGGAAATTTAAAAAAAATACAAATAAATAACACAGCTTGTGGACGCCTCTGTCCTGAAGATGTCGGACAACTTTATGTAGCTTTACCTCTGACTGCTACAAAGTACCGACACTGGAGACTCCTTCCATGAATGTTACATTAATGTCTCTTTACAGAAAACGACACCATAATCAACAATTAAAAATGCTTTTAATCGGTTTGTTATTAACCTGGAACGTTCACCGTACGAGTTCCTGTGAATGAGCTGTTGTATAATTATTAGAATTTTTATTAATAATAATGAATGTTAAATAAAATTTGTTTCAGTTATGCTGTGTGAAAAGCAGGTGAAGTTGAGAGAGAAGTGAGGTAGACACTGACTGGTCATCGGGCAGAGCTTTAACTCCCTCTACGTTCACGGCGAGCGTCGGGTTTCCACCCAGAATTTTGTGTAGAGATTCGACCAGCTGCTGCTGCTGACCGCGAACGTCCACCTCCTTCTTATTAAGAGCCAGAGCCAACAGACCGTCCTCGTCCTTACTGCTGGGGATGCAGCTGAAGCCCACTGCCTGAAACACACACACACACACACACACACACACACACACACACACACACACACGAGGAGTAAAAGAGAACAGAAGCGAGAGAAACAGAAAACCTTTCGCAAGGTGCTGGGTGTTATTACATCATAAAACAAAGAAGCAGACAATCAGATCTTGATATGCAAATGAGGGACACAAAACAATGGCAAAAAAAAAAAAAAAAAAAAAACCAGGGTCTCAAATTTTTGTATTCATAGAATCATGAGAGGAAATCCAGTTTTAGTTGACATTAAATAGACTTTGAAATTACTTTTCGATTCGATACAATAAATAAATAAATAAATAGATAGATAAATAAATAAATAAATAAATAAATAAAAGGGTTGAAATGATGCCACACCCCTGCCCAAATTAATCCAGACCTATAAATTTCTTCAGGAAATGGCAAAATATTAATGAGGAGTATTAATACCTATAACATGGCGGGTAAATATCTGCAGCTTGGGCGATTTTATGCTATAAGCCGGAGCCTCACCTTGAATCGGCAGAAAGGGTTCTCCTGGGTGAAGTCCACGGGCGGGATGTTGTTGTTGAAGTAGCCCTTGCCGGTACCCCAGAAGGCCTGCAGCTGGTTCCATTTGGCCAGGATGGCGTCGCGCTCGTCGTTCAGCAGCGTGGGCGCGGAGAGAGCGCTGGCCGTGTTGATGAGTTGATTAGACTGTGTCGGTGCTTGGGCCTGCTGGCCGAACAGACCTCCTACAGCACAAACACACACCAGTACAAAACAGAGCTTAGTGTGCGAAAAAAGTTCCCGTATGTTATTCAAACCTTTTATCACAGGTTTTTAGATAATATACAGTACACTACAGTAAGGTGCATTAGGTAAAAGCCGTTTTTTTTTCGCCAAGATTAGTTCTCTAACTAGGGTTAGATGGGGTCAACGTTCGATTGTACACGATCTACAGTGGATCGCAGAATCTAGGAAAATGTTCATTATATCTGGGTTTATTTGTACAAAGTAAGGAACTTTTATTTTTATTTATTTATTTTTTTTAAATTGACTATTGCACCTGAACTGTGGCAAGAACATCAGATGCTAGCAAAAACACTTGGAATAAATCACTGTGTTGTGCTGTTACAGAAAACTAATATCTAATTTAAGACTAATTATCATCTCATCTTATCTCTCTTACTTGCTCGTGACTCTTACCTTGCTGTGGCTGCATGGTCTGAAGACTGAAGCCCCCGAAGCCGAGACCTCCACCTCCCAACCCGGAGCCAAACCCTGCCCCGGTACCGGTCCCTGTTCCCAGACCAGACGAAAACCCAAAGCCTTTGTTCTGGGTATTTCCGAACAGACCACCAGCCCCTAGTAACAAGACAAAATAATGACATGCATACAACGCTGCAAAGTTTTAAATGCACAGTGCCATCTAGAGGTGGCTAAGCAGCAGTGCACGATGAATATTAGGGACAATGGAAGGGTTCAAGTAATCACCTGTGTTGGTGGGGTTGGAGAAGTTGAAGCTGGGGGCAGCGGAAGCCGAGGTGGTGGTGGTGCCGAAGCCTCCGAACGCGCCTGAACAAAATAAGACCATCAGTGAACGTGACCGAACCATCAAAAAAAGCCCACAATGGAGATGAGAGCCGAGGTGGGACGGAAAAAT
Organism: Ictalurus punctatus; assembly: GCF_001660625.3. Taxonomy (NCBI): domain Eukaryota; kingdom Metazoa; phylum Chordata; class Actinopteri; order Siluriformes; family Ictaluridae; genus Ictalurus; species Ictalurus punctatus. The sequence continues at coordinate 7,275,010 of NC_030433.2, read as the reverse complement.
ACAAACAAAAACAGACGTTTTCTAAGATGCATTATGAACACTGATGAGTGTTGACGAAGCAGAAAGCTTTAACACTACCATGTGCACACGATCTTTACCAGAGCTGGGCGATATGACGATATCGTATCAATATCGCGATACATTTTCACAGTTCACATTTCTGACAAAACGCAGGGATCACATCATGTACCGAGATCACTCTTTACAAACTCGGTAGGTATTAAAACTCAAACACTTAAAAGGTATTTACTGCTGTTTTTTTTTTTATCACTCCTTTTAAGTGCAATTTATTTTAACAGACATTAAATAAACATTACTTCTTTTCAGTGAAGTATATTTTTTATAAACACTGAATACGCATTTCAAATGCAATTATTGAATGTATTTTTTCTTCCATTTCAATGCAAGTAATTTATTTTTGTAGACATCTATAAAAATAAATTTTTTTAAGAATTGTCTGCCAGTTTATGATCAAACCTATACATCATGATATATATACACACACACATTTTTTTTTTTATATATATATATATATATATATATATATATATATATATATATATATATATATATATATATATATATATATATATATATATATATATAAAAATACAAACACACACATGTAATCGCAGAAATGTCTTCAAGTATCGTGATATGATTTTTTCGGTCACATCGCCCCACCCTTAATCCATATGAAGACCAGAAAAGCGTTCATTTAAAAAAAGTAGTGCAATACCTACAAATCTAGTTCTATGAACAATACAAAGACAGTTTTGGATTGGATGCATTTTTAATGAAAATAGTAACAAAAATAAATAAATGTATAAAAAACTAATCAGCTATTTTATCTTCAACGACTAAACAGCTACAAAAATTTAATTTGCTCACAGAAAACATAGTGCAAGCAAGCAAACACACCGATACACTTGCACACTGATGATGATGAGGAGGAGGAGGAGGAGGAGGAGGAGAAAAATAACATTTATGGCTGTGTAAATGGAGTCTACCTGCACCGCTGAGGTTATTTCCAAAATTAAAAACGGTGGCGGTGGTGGGAGGAGCCCCGAAGCCCCCCACGTTAAAGTTAACTGCCGCTGGGTTAGTGTTTAATCCGAACCCCCCGAAACTAAAACCCCCAGCGGTGGTGTTCACAGTCCCCAAACCCCCAAATCCTGACCGCACGGAAAGCCATGAGGAGGAAGAGAGAGGAAAGAAAGAAAAAAAAAGAGAATAAAAGCCGTGTTAGTTAAGAGAGCTGAGAGCTGCTCGAATGTGGAATGCTAAAGACACATAAAAGAATGTCGAGAAGAGCTTGGTGTGTGTGCGTGTGCATGTTTGGCTAAATGTTAAAGGAATAAGAAATTTTTTAAAAGCATGACAGATCACATACATCACAGAAATAATACTACACAAGCTACAGAAATAATAAAGTACACAAATCAATTCATGTGATCTTTTACCTTTTAGGTTAAGTGCAATAAAATAATGTGATATAATATAATAGTTGATATGGTGAGGTTTTCAGCAAGGCGATGATTATTTTAACATTGATGGAAGGAGTCTCCAGTGTCAGCACTTTATAAACAGTCAGCGGTAAAGCTGTAACTTTAAGATGTTTGATATCCATGAGAGCAGAGTATTTTTGTGAATCTTTTTAACTAAAAGATCAAAAGGTTATACAATTGTTCAGTCTTCTTTGCTCATATTTACCAAGGGTGCCAATATTAGTGGAGAGCACTGTACTTATCATCTTTCCTTCCTTTCTTAATTTCTCTCCTTCTTTCGCTCCTCATTTTCTTACGTTCCTTCCTTATCCATTATAACTTTCCTTCCTTCCTTATCATCCTACCATACCTTCTTTCTGCTTCCTCTGTAACATGACGAGCTACGGTTTTTTTTTTAATTACTCTTATTAACTTTAAAAATAAATAAATAAAAATTTTAAAAAAGAGAAGCTGGTGATGGAACAAACCGGTCATTTGACTCGATTCACTGTACTGGTTTCACAATTTCGATCCTCAGAATATTTTGAAAAAAAAAATTTGAATGAAGAAAAAAAAAAAAAAAAAAAAAAAAGTCAATCATAAACAGTGCAAAACTAATTACGTCTAAAAAGTGATAGGAACAGAGGTTTAATATGGTATTGTAATATTTAATATTGATTGGAAGGTCGTGAGTTTAAGTTCCAGGTAAGGGAGTGTGCCAGATGCTGTAAATGTAAAAAAAATGTACTACAGGTACATTTATAAATTCTCCCAAAAAAATGGGTGAAATTAACAAAGTCAGGGGAAAATGATCGACTGAAACATAATGGACTCTGTAGCAGCGTTTGAGACGTCATTTTAACCAAAAATAGAGCTCCAAAGACGGTTAAAATGCCCGTTTTCTGCAGGCTCTTCCTGGTGCGCTGTAGATCTCAGTGGCTCAGGGCTGGTGTCTTATGAAAGCTCCCGAAGAGCTCCTTTTTAACCGTTATAACGCATTTGTATAATCGTATAACCCATAACGCGCGCCAGTCGTTGTGATCCAGAGCGATCAGTCAGTGTGCTCTTTACACATTTCAATTCTACTTTAACATTTCTGCATCCTCACAGCCGTAGCGAGCAGGATCTTTACAACTCAGAAACGCACAATTATCGCTATTCTGATTATAACACGTTATAATTCTGATTTTCTTCTTGACGAATCCTCTCTGATCTTTGCATCTACGTTAAAGTGTGAGATGGAGGAAATAAACAAACCTGTGTTTGTGGCACCAAATCCGAACCCCGTGGACGGCGTCGTCGTGGTGGCCGCCCCAAAAGCAGGGGCAGACAGACCTGGAACAAGGACGACAATTATGAACTTCTGATGTTTGCTGTAATAAAGACTTAATTGTTTTCGATTCTGGAAAATCGATGGAAACAGGCGAATAAACAAATAGGCAAACAAACAAACAAATAAATAAATAGAGAAGCAAGCATTGTTTGGGGAAACAGCAGCTTTATGAGAATGAGTGGAAGATGAGCGTTACCACGGAGCGGTTAATCGGACCTGTATGCATGGACAGATGAACTTACTACCAAATCCGGATGAGGCGGTAGTGGTGGTACCAGTACCAAAGCCAAAAGCTGTGGACGCTGTCGTTTTGGCACCGAATGAACCGAATGAAAACCCAGACGAGCCTTTATCGACAACAAACAAGACATCAGAGACAGACGTGAGGAGGATGAAGACGACGGATCTCCAGAAAAGCATTTACCATGCTGATCTCTCTCTCTCTCTCTCTCTCTCTCTGACACAAACACACACTTCCTTCTTCATATTGTCTTTCCTTCATTACCTTACTGTCTGTCCTTCCTTACACTTTTCTGCGTCCCAATTCACCTACTATCCATCCTAAACAGTATCCGAGATTAGAATGAGCGTGTGGTGTATTGAAATGAGAATCCCAAACGTACCCGAATGCGCTACGGTTTCCGGTGGATTTTCCACGCATGGATCCGTGTACACTTTATCGGCTAATGATACCCACAAGTCCTTGTGCGAGGGAGGAGGGGTTTTGTGATGTAATAAGATAAGATGCATCTTAGAGAAGTGTAAATAAAATGTGAAAATATAAATCAAGGGAATGGTAAATTAAATGATATAGTATAAATAATTTTTTAAGGAATAACAAATGAAGAAAAGTTTAAATGCAACGAGAAGTGTGTGAAACTAGGCAACAACGTTCTTTCCGTTACATGAGCTTTTTCGTCAAACAAACAAACAAACAAACAAACAAACAAACAAACCACACACACACACACACAGTATATTTAGTGCCTAGTATAAGTAGGCGAATTGAGACGCATCACATATCTTTACTTCTACTGTAGCCTGTTTTGTTTTATTCTACTTTTCTAAGTGTCTTCGGAACATCTTCCTTCTTCATGGATAAAACGCTTTGATATGCAAATGACATGATTTGCAATGAATATGCAAATCATCATCTGTCGTCATCTTTCGAATTCTAGCGACTTTCTGAGCACGGGTTAGCTAGATAAAACATATATAACTGATCAAACTTATGACACCGCACAACAACACATCGGGTTGTTTAGTAGTAACGTTTAACAGTTAGCTTAGCTGACGTCACATTGGCCATGCTAATGATGTCAGCTAGCTTACAACACGCGGCCTACAGCTATTATGCTATACCAAATTTTCCCCTCTAAAAACTGCCATGCAAATAATTTATTTTAGTTTGCGATGCTACTTTTAATTTCGTCTTTATATAATGTAAATATAAGCACTTACTCGCTGTGTTCGTGGTCCCGCCGCCGAAGTTGAACGACATGTTTTCTTCTTCTCCGTCTTATTTATGTGTCCGGGTGGAAACTAACCCCGGAAAACAAATGTTCCGTCTTTCCACGCTAATGCTTATTTACAAATAATAATAATAATAATAATAATAATAATAATAAAATCTCGTTTGTATTTCAACAGAAAAAATGCATTATGATCTATTATTGTGTTACATTGAATTATTTTATCATAAATAATAAGCGAATCCTATTATATAAAATAGTTTTCTTGCAGCAGCAGTAACTCCAATGGAACTTTGAAGCTGAAATATATATATATATATATATATATATATATATATACACACATATACACACACACACAATATATTCATGGATTGATTTCAAATCTCCAACGTCAAACAGACCACATGAATGTGATACATGTATCTAGGTAGGGTGTTGCCAAATGCATAATTGTTTTTGCTATACCAACGGTTCTGAGTGTGGTGTCCAAAGGCCCTCAAGGAAGCCTAAACTATAATTTTACTCAATTTAGCTCTTGTGGGGGAAATCAAAACCCTGTCATTATTAAAGCTATTCTCTGTATTATTAAGTCATTATAATTATTAACCTGCCTGACTAGTCAGTTTAATATGAACGGGATTAGTCGCCTCTAAATAACAAAAACTTGACGTAATGTGTTCTGTAGGTGGAAAACTCTGCATTAAAACCTCTAGATGCTAATAAATATGACACATTATTATTAATGTACACATTTAAGTAAAGTTCTAAGATTTCCATAGAGTATATTTTACAGTTAAAGGGGTCCATGGCTACAAGAAGTTTGAGAACCACTGATTTATACTCTATACCGCTGAAAACTCATCTTACATGCAGTCAGTGTTGGCTCTGTATTTGGCTCAATTAATATTCATAGCCTTAACCACTATAAAAATGCAAAAAATAAAAGAAATAAAAATAGGGACAGAGCAAACCAAACTGGAACGATTTTCAATCATTTTCACTCAAAAAGATTTCAAGTTCTCCTAAAAGCATACTAGTACATAAAAAAACCACAAGTACTATGCATCATTACGTAACCTCTATCCTAGATTATTATTATTATTTTTAAAAACATCACTAATTTCTTAGTATTTCCCTAAAACAAACGAACAAAATCAATCAGATAAGACCAGATGTTCATACTAACAGTTTAATGTTGTAACAAATGCAACAAATAAATGGACAATTAACACAGCAGTATGCATTTAGAGACATAAAGGTGATGGTTCTTATGGAATAACTTTTAGCTTTTCGGACACGTCCTAAAAGTAATTCGCGGCCTCTTCCCCTAAAGCCTACGTTTTAGGGCTGAAAATAATGATAAAAAGGTTCATCTAGATGATGAGGGAAAAGATGAGACGGTGTGAGCTCTTCATCGGATGCCTTTGCGTTTCAGCAGTGTCCTCTTCTTCAGATCAGACAGTGTCTTCTTCTTCTTCTTGCTCGGTTGTGGCGCCGGAGCCTCGAGCTCCACCGTGACCAGTTTCTCCTCCGCTGGCGTGATGAACACGTCGTCCGTCACATCCTTCGTCTGCACTTCCTTGGTCTCGCTCCTTTTCTCCAGACGGATCTGCTTCACCATCTGCCTCTCTTTTTGTTTAGCGGACATGCTGAGCCGCACTAAGCGCCGATACTGTGCGAGGAAAAACAAGAAGAAACGGGGGAAAAACCCCAAAACAATAGTATTGTAAATATCTACACTATTATAGTCTCCTCCAGAAATATTGGCACCCTTCATGAAAATGAGGCCCAACAGTTGTTTATTTTATATATGTATATTTGATATAATATCCACTGTCTGATTCGTGCAGGTCGACAACAATCTCTCATTTGTGTTAAAAGTTCATTGGGTTTTCTTCATGGGAATGGACGAGAAAGGGATTAAACACGTTTAAAGCCCTAATGTTTACACTTAAAGTAAGCAATACAGGTCACTTTTCCCTCATATTGCTCTCAGTTTTTAAAATAAAAATATATCGATCTACTTACATTGATGTAAACAAAATGATGGGTGCCTAATTGTAGCACATATTTCCAAGAGAAAATCCTGTCATTTAAACAACTTGAATTGGCACCTAATGTTTATATAATTTCATACAATCCTTTTCTTTAAATGAAGGGTGCCAATAAATCTGCATTGTAATATGCTGCTTGAACAATAATATAGGGCAAAAAAAGGGGGTAACCCCCCCCCCCAGAAACAAAACAGTTCTGCTTTTGTAAAATTTCATTATGCAGTAAAATAATACTTAATAATAATAATAATAATAATAATAATAATATGAATGAGAGTCAAATGAACCGCAAGATAAATTATAGAAACAGTACATTAAATATGTAGTTACAAAAGTAAAAATTTACTCCCTCACAGCAACAACAACAATAATAATAATAATAATAATAATAATGTGTAATCGAAGGGAAGGCACTGATCTTCCACACACAAGGACTCTACAACACTGATGCCTATTATTTTTAATAAACCTAAAATCGAGAGGTCCCTTTCCTGTAAAGTTCTGCTTTAGCTGTTGATAGCGGCACATGAATGAAGAGCTGCAGAGACGCAGAGCTGCTTACCGCGTTGGGTGACTGGAAGTGAGGGTTTTCGTAAAGCGTCGGTCCGCCGAAGCTGCCATGGAAAATTTTTATCAAATTGAGGACAAAGCGAGGTCCGATTTCTACGAGAGACGCGTCCTCTTCGATAATCTGCCAGAGGCGTAAAAATCAAAACACACAGAAAGAAGAAAAATGTTTAAGTATCAAAACAGAAACGAGTAGAGGGCGACTGCTGGAACTAGGGGTTATCGGCAAAAATCCCGGTTGTGTCCTGCGGGAGCAGCTGAGAAGGATCCGCTGTCGTCGTACGGTACGAGAGCAGCCTCTAGAGGTGAAATAAAACCTAATCGCGGACCGATTTTGTCTTGTTATTTGAAATGGCTTTTGATTCATTTTGGTTCGGTTTGGATGTATATCTTATTTACTTTAATATTTATGAACAGTTAATATATATCTCAAAATGTATCAATTATAAAAACTAATTAGTCAGCTGATTAATCGGTTATTGGCAGGTACTGCCCAACTAAGTTATCGGTAACATCCACCTCTAGAAACAAGTGCCTTTCAATCGGGGGGGAGACACACACACACACACACACACACACACACACACACACACACACAGCAAACTAACTAGTCAGAAGGTTGAGTCTACTGTAGATTAGATGCATTATGATCAGTAATGCAGATGAAATAGGAAGAGTTTTGGAGTAGGTCTAGGCGACATGACACACACACACACCGTATATATAAAATACCGTATCACGATTCTCAAAACATTTCTGCGATACGTAGCATGTGTCACAATGTATACGTTTGTATACTTTACTTAATGTCTACAAAAAGAAGTGTATTTTTAATTTTTGTACTTAAAAGCATTTAAACGAACTAGCATTTCCACTCACAACAAACAAACAAGACCGAAAAGGAGCCAAAAAGTAACATTTTACGAGCTTACGTTTGTAACAATATTTTAAAAAATACATCACTTTTTTATACATCAATATCAACATCATATCGCCCAGCTATACTTATTTTTAGATTTAAAAAATTGTTGTATAATGACTTCCTATTACTGACTTACAGATAAATATTTGCCACCATGTTCTACAGCGACACTAACGGCACAAAAACTAAATCCTCTCCAAAGCACTTTTTGAGCCGCAATACGAATATCACGGAAAAGTAATAAGTGAATAAATAAAAAAAAATCTTTGATACAATTTACACTCGTATATAAATAATAAAGTGCGTCGAGCTCGGCGACGTTTCTGTTCACCTGATAATTTCTGAACCATATTCGGTTGTCGGCGATGGTGAAGGTGAACACGTGGTCCACAAACGGCTGGCTCCTGGGATGATATTGCGGCGTCGAGAAGGTCTGCCGGAGAGGAGAAGACGTGTTAATGATCACATCACGAGAGTTGTGCTAAAGCACAGGAAGTGCAGACGTACCTGAATGAACAGCTCCTTCAGCAGGGCGTAGTGAGGCTCCGTATCGAATTTCTGTCGAGTCAAACAGACGTCGTCAGCAGAAAGATCATGAACGCACAAACAAGAACTAAAAGAATTGAAAGTTCTTTCTTACGGGATCGAACGAGAGCAACGGTCTGGATCCTTTCAGGCAATTCCCGGTCATTTTCAGCTCAGCGAGTGTGTGCACTGAAAAGAAAGAAATAGTCGTAATGAGCAAAAAAAAAAAAAAAAAAAAAAAAAAAACACAACAGAGGGAAAAACGTGTAAGTATAGAATTAAAAAAAAAAACAATCCAGCTGTTCACAAGCACAGAAAAACATATAGAAGTCCTCTACTGCTTTTATTTATTTTCCTACGATGGCAAATAAAACTTTATACACACACACATACACACACATACACACACATACACACACATACACACATATATATATATACATATATACATATATATATACACATATACATATATATATATATACATACATATATACATACATACACATATACATATATATATATACATACATATATACATACATACATACATATATATATATATATATACATACATACATACATTATATATGTATATATATATACACATACATACACACACACACACACACACATACATTATATATCACATATATACATATTTGGTCTTGCCCAAAGAGGAAAGCGCTAACCACCCTCTTCCGCATACACTTGAACGTTTTCCTGTTGCGCCACTTTGGTAGTTGCAGCTAATATAATTTCAAAATAGTTCGGCTCCGGCTTGTGTGGAAACGTTCAGATAAAATAAAATAAAATAATTCGTGAACTTTGACCCCAAACAGTCTAAACTCACGGTTCTGAACCAGGAACTTGGCTGAAGGTCCATGAGGAACGTTCGAGATCCTGTAAAGGAGATTTAAAAGAAAGAACAGTTTCATGAATCACACAAAAATGGTACTTTATTATTATTTATATGCAGATGACAGAGATTGATCTTCCCAGAATTAGAAAGAGACCTCTGAAGGTTTAAAAAAAAAAAAAAAAAGGGCTTTTTCTACATTACATTCGCAAACAAACAAACACCAGGTCTACCAAATATTCTGAACAAAGCTGGTGGCATATTGAACACAGGACACTACAGAGAACTGAAATCGTTTCGTATCGTAGCAGATTCTGTGGCATCATCAAATATCTAATCGGTGCATTTAGAATCAAAACCGTATCACATGGTATGGAAGCCTGAGGTTTACGCCCCTAGTGATTACCTCATGTGAGCTGCCACGTTTTCAGTCTCGTCGTTCAGATTTCCCGGCATCCAAACCATCGAACTGGAAGCTTTCACTCGCCTGATGAGCTAGCTAATGAAGTTTTTACAACCCTGGTTTCACAACTCTATGTTATTGTATTTATTTATTTTTTTGGAAAGGAAGAAACTTCACGTTATTGTTTCCGGTTAGTTTTAGGCTTCTATGCGCTCTAAAAGGCAAGTTTGTGTGGAAATTTATCTAAACCTGATGTTTGACTTCAAATAAAATCTTATCCCATTAAGAATCATCGGAACTTAACTTACAGACACACACACACATTTTCATTGTGATCTACAGGAGCTTTACGAATCACTGCAACACCCGGAGTCTTCATCACGTATCCAGAACTCTCCACTCACCACATGTAGAGGTCCTTTTTCTTCTTCGCTTCGAAGAATATGCACTTGTTGCAGTTTTTGATTTCACACACCTGGAGCACAGAGATAAAATACAGATATGATAAAAGCAGTTGGAAACTATAAACGACATGCAGAGAAGTGTACTAGAGAAGGTAGAGGAGCGATTTTTACCTCGTTCACCACAAACAGTTTGTCTTTTCTGTCCATTTTGTTGTCTGGAGGAGAAAAACATGAAAGACGTATGCTTTTCACTAAAGTACATTTTGATTATACTGCTATCGTTGGGGAAAAAATAATCACACAAACGGAGCTTTCACAGGATGGCACTGAGGACAATGATTTGTGGCTGTCAGAAAACACACACACAATTAAACTAGGGATGCACCGAATGTTCGGCAACCGAAATTATTCGGCCAAAAATAGCAAAAAACAAAAAAAAAACACTTTTGGTGTTCAGCCGAATAAAATTGACTGAGCAATGACGTGTTTGATGACGCGCCAAATAGCCTAGCGACCAGAGTGAGACACGCAAATTTCACGAGGGGGCGCGCACAAGCACGAGCTACGTGCACGAGCGCGTGCTCTTCAGATGTTGACAACCGTGACATTGTTTACTGTGGACACGTGCGTTTGTGTTGTTTCTGTTCCGGAGTATTCCGTCACGTCGCGAGACGTAAGGGAGTAGAGTACGGAAGCAGGAAAAGACGTATTTATTTAAGGGCAGGCAGACAAATCCTCTATCTACTATAATACTCTGCGAGGTGTACGGAGGGGCGAGCGGTATATATCCCAATTACAATCAGCTGTATAGAACCCAATAGAACCATTTTCTGCACTCGGCAATGCACTTTTTAAATGCACTTTTTAATTGTACGCTACAGAGTGTTCCATTCTTTCAGCAGTCAGGTAAAGGCCGAACATCGGCTATTCAAGGGGGCTCGAAGATGACCACGTCAAAATATTTTTATTTTACTCATTTATTTATTTAAAGTTATATTGTGCCTTGTTGGTAGCCTATGCCTGCTGGAATGAAAAAAAATCTTCAGTGTTAAATATTTTGAAATTGTAGTTTTTGTAATTGATTTTTTTCTTTGAAAAGCAAAACAAAATAGTAAAAAGCACATTTTGACTCTTTAATTTATGCAATGGTGAAAAAAATGGTAAAATAAATGGAAAAAACGTGTTCTGTATTCGGCCTTCGGCCAGGTTTTTCATTATATTCGGTTTCGGCCAAGAATTTTCATTTCAGTGCATCCCTAAATTAAACATTTATAAACTATTAATCATTTTAGTGCTCATGCTCCCAAACTGTGGAACTCGCTCCAAAATATGTGCAGCAATTTACTGCAGCGTTTTTTTAACGCTCATTAGATGAGCATTTTCCCCACAAATCTACAATTGTCTCTTTACCCAATTCCTTATTACTATTTTATCTTATTTATTTCACAGGGAATTTATTTCTTATAGACCTATTTACTGATCATTTTACATTACTTTTAAATTTTCTATATTTTCTGCTTTCTTTGCACTTCGACATTCATTTTAATGTACAAGAAATGCTACATGAATAGAAATTATTATTATTATCTTTGAGTCAAATGAAAACCCTTTTGTGATGAAATATAAAATAAAAATGTCATTTTATTTCCTAGCCACATGTTTGTTTGTTTATTAATTTATTTACTTGTTTATTGTTCTTTTAATGCCATGTCAGCATCAATGGCTATTTTCACAGCAAGATCAAGGTAAGTAAAACAGAACAGAATTCGGAAAAGAAATTCAGTACTATCTGACTCATTAAAAAAAAATAATAATAAAAAAATTAAATGGCAAAAACTAGAGAAGATCCTTCAATTTAATATTTGATCAAAAATAAATCAAATTTTCCCGGTGAGACATTTTTGGAGGACTTCCTGTAAATATTTTCTGCTTTCTAGACGCTTGTTAAGCGCTGGAATACTTGCCTTAAGCGAAATGTAGATTACGAAGAAACATAAATGGTACAACATTGTGTCACCTATTTGCAATAAACAATGCAAACTTTATTTTTAAAAAATTAAGGTTTTCGATATGACTCCCCCTATTATTATTAATAATAATTTTAAAAGTTCTCTTTTGTATGTAACCTAATAAAGAGGCTGTGTTAGATGTTAGATGTTGATAGTCACCTGCTTTCGAGTGAGGCATCATGGTCTTGAGATCCTGCATCAGATGCCGTGTCCTGAAGTTGATGCCCCGAGAAGAGAAAACTAAAACCCGTTCCTTGTTTTTCCACTTGCCCTGAGGGGGAAAAGAACACGAAATGGTTTAGTTGATGCATGTATTTGTTTTTCTTTCCAGTTTTTTTGTTTCTACTTTTATTTTTTTTGCTTCTGTATCTAAAATCAAACGCTTTCAATCAATTATAGTTTGTAATTGCTATAAAAACATAAATGCTTCATTTTCGTCAAGACCAAACTTGACATATCAAAAATATAGTCACTTTACATTACGATATCAGTACTGACCAGCCATAGCTATAGATAATAGATATTATAACAGAATAATCACCTAAATCTTCTTTTTTTTTTTAAATCAGTTTATTGTTAAACTAGACTATCATACCATAGAAATTTCAACTCATAACTGAAACCTAAATGATTCATGTATGGTATTTTATGTTTTGTTTAATCAGTGTGACTGTATTAATCTGTTATAATACTCCTCACTGGGCAGTAATCGTGGCAAACATGTACAGTTTATTTTAAATACCAAAAGCAGGAAAGTTTACAGTACAAACAGGTATACTACAAAATGGAAAGAAAGTGTTTATAAATAAGTACATAAATCTGCATCTAGGGTATCACATACAGCCGGAGAAGGATTTTATGTTCAGAGATGATGAAGAAAACGTACTGTTTCTCTGGAAACGTCATTTTATTTTGAGTATATCTGCTATTATTAATGAAGTACACTACAGATTGTATTGTAGTGTAGTTATGTTTTTGCTGCTCAGATCCAGACCGCCGCTGATTGAAGTCAGAAAACAGATTTAGCGTTAGATATTAAACTCTTACCAGAGAAACCGGAGGCGGAACTGTGATCTCTTTACTCGGCTCTTGTTTCGTCGTAACATTTTTCTCTTTTTCTCCATTTTCTACAAACTTTACTTTCTTTTTCGGTGTAGCTTGTGCTCCTCCACGTTTTCTCTTGGCCGCCGCCATCTTGACTAAGCGCACCACGTGACCGTCCTCGCTTCCGGAAACAGGAAGGAACGACACCAAAACAACCCAAAGAGCCGAAACGAAGCTCGAGCGCCGCACAGCTCACAGGATGAGCTTTACAACAAAAAAATTTACACCATTTAAAATACGTTTAAAATGCGTGTTTTTCCCACACGGAACATGCCTGAAAATTATTTTTTTTATTTAGGAACCGAGGTACCATTTGTGTCCCACTGATAGCTTACTAGATTTACAAATCTGTATGTAAAGTAAACGTAAAAAAAAACACTGTAAAGACAGGTAAAGTTTCCTTCACAACAACTGAAGTGTTTACAGTAAAGATACATAAGCTAAAATATGAATAAAATCTACAGCAAACATTTTAGAAAACAGCACTTTTGCCCATTCCAGCTCACTATAAATATAACCATTAAAAACGTCAAAAAAATTTAGCATCTCATGCTTGAAACATTTTCCCCCCAACAAATCATCCTTTACAGGTTACGAATAAAGTATATTTTTCATTGTTGCCCCTGTTACATTAACACTTTCACCCCTACAAAATATTTGGAATCTTCCAGAGTCGCATCATTCTAATTTTCTCATGATCACGGGAAGAAGAAAAATATGTTCTCTCGTTGTTTGTTTCTTTCATTTTAATTATATTGTGATATTGACTGAAGAGATCATTTTGAAAAGACAAGTAGCCCTGCTCCCCAAATTATAGACATAAATTATTAAATAAAAATGTAAATTTTAAGTAAATTGTTAATTTAAATGCCATTAATGTCTTTACATTAACATTTATTCATTTAGCAGATGCTTTTATCCAAAGTGACTTACAAATGAGAGAATACAAGCAAAGTGATATCAAGCAGAGAACAATACAAGTAGTTCTACCATACCATGTCTTTAGGGCATTAGCAAGGCTGATAGCTAACTTTATTTTGTGTATTTGCTCATTCTGTGCTTTAAAAAAAAAAAAACCCTCAGTTGCTGTCAACCATGCTTGTAAATTATCTAGCCTACTAGTTACAGGTCCAGAGATTTTAGCTCAGAAAGTTTCTTTCTTTCTTTCTTTCTTTCTTTCTTTCTTTCTTTCTTTCTTTCTTTCTTTCTTTCTTTCTTTTGTTGCAGATTTTCGTAATTTTCTTTTCAATAGAGAGGGTCTCCAATCTGATTAGTGGACTGCCAAAATGGATTGGCTAAAAAAAAAAGTTGAGGATGAGTAGAATTATTAGTAAGAGATAAACATACAGAGAAATATGAGCTTCAAAACTGAATATCGTCTATTCTGAGTCTGCAGTGTTAATCAAAAGTGGTAAACAAACTACAAAACAAAATATAACTTTAAATGACCTTATTTGTAGCCATAAACTAATCAATAATGCTTAAGCACCATCCAGTCCTGTTAGTTGCTTACGTAGGTCTTCGTAAGCTAGGAACTTTACAAAACTCACATTTTCACTGACTATCTCTGGTTAATTGTGATGGCAGAAGGACGTGGATGTGTTTTCGATATGCATTATCATGAATATTCAGACATCATCACATTTACAATAAGGGTGAATGTTCAAAGATGTTCCTGGACCATTTTTAGTCATTTCTGCAGGGGTACGTTTACTCACTGTAGACCCTGTGGAAATTTAATGCCATTTCTTATTATAAATTTGCATTGAATAACTGCATTATATTATAGCACACCCCAATCTGTTCATTTCATCACATTCTGTATTTCTGATTAATTTTTGCTACATCTGCTTTAAAAAATAAATAAATAAATATATATATATATATATATATATATATATATATATATATATATATATATATATATAAACATGCTAAAACATGTTAACATTAACATAGCCCATGAAAAAACATTCATGTGCACATTAAATTCTAGTGCAAGAAGAGAAGCTTTGTGAATTAACAGGTAAATAAAGATGATTAGTTGTCGTAATTGGTTGGATGCTGGTGGTACAGATAAAACAATTTTTAACTGCCTTTAAGACCTGAGGCTTCACTCATCTATGGCTGAGTGACTGGATCCTCTGCCTATTTTTTTTTTGTCTGTTTTGAAGTAGCTGCTATCTGTGATTAAGTGCAATTTGTGATTTGGTGGTTGACCTGAAAAAAAAAAAAAAACGAAAAGCGTGAAAAATACAAAGTTGTTTGGCAGCTTGACGCCTGGGTGAGATTGGTTATAATATTAAGAACTATCTTTAGATTCTTTCAATAAAGTTTACAAAATATGTCGTGATTTGAAAATCCCTGACAGCACCTTTAATGTTGTTTTAGCCCTGCAACCAATTGTCTTTTTAATGTAACTTTTATTTTGAAAGGTTTTATCCCACCGCAACCGGAAGTAGCTCATGGTGGTTACTCTGGGCGGGTTTACATTGCAGTAATGAGCAGAGAAAGCAGAAGGAAGTCATAATAATAATTAAAAAACTTCTCATTCTATTGTTTTCTGGACATTATTGAATTATTGGCATTATTTTCAGGAGAAGACGCACAGTTGTCCTGAGGTGTATGCAGATGGCGCTTTTGGGAGGAATGTGTCGGTTTGTTCGGTGTAAGTCATCCATTTTTACCTTAAATGACATTTCTGTGCTGTAAAGTTGCATAAACCCCTGAGTGTGCTGTGAATTTATAGAAATAAACTCGAATGCAATGCAGTAATCTATGTTTATTAAACTAAATAACTAATTACAGTGTTGCAAAAGCTTTATGTAACAGAAATGTAATAATAATGATGATGATGATAATAATAATAATAATAATAACACTAGTACTACTACTACTAATAATAATAATAATTGCACATTTTTATCACATGCCTTGGGCTTGTCAGTCTCCTTGAAATGTCTTTTTTTTAAGACCTTAATGAAACTAAAAATAATGTAATAATATTTAAATTAAAACGAAATTCTGCACACTGTAAATTAACTTGTGTTAGGCAGTATTTTGAATGTAAGTTTTAATGTTATGCAAATATTCTTTTCTTCTGCATCAAACCTAAT
The DNA here is from genome assembly GCF_001660625.3 of Ictalurus punctatus. Taxonomy (NCBI): domain Eukaryota; kingdom Metazoa; phylum Chordata; class Actinopteri; order Siluriformes; family Ictaluridae; genus Ictalurus; species Ictalurus punctatus. Next base: position 7,258,752 of record NC_030433.2, on the reverse strand, counting down.
CCTTATACTATGTATGTATGTATGTATGTATGTGTGTGTATGTGTGTATTCGTGTTTTCTTAGTGTCTAGGAGCAGCAGGCATGTCGGTTGGTGTGTTGGAGCGTCTCTCAGAAGACAATCTACTGCCAGAGCTGCTTCTGCTTTGGCCACTCCATCCAGTCCAAAAACACAGGACAAGAGGTAGAAATAAATTAAAAAGAAGTGTGTATACACACACACACACACACACACACACAGAGAGAGAGAGCACTCAGTGTTCAGCGCTCTTCAAAAAACCGAACCGAGGCTCTGAATAAGATATAACAGGTGCAAATGGCAGTCCTCATGTGACCTCTTTGTTAGTGTGTGTCTGTGTCTGTGTGTGCGTGCATGCGTGCTCTTTGGAGAGAAGAAGTGGCCATTACATTTTGTGCAACAGTGTAATTGTAAAAACAGCAGTAATAATACGTAACAGACAACACCCTGTTTATTTTTTAATATAAGATATTAGTTATATTTAAATTTTACATAATGCTCTTGAAAATGAAATTTCAGCGACCCCTACTGGTGTGGTGTGTCACTGCAGGCTGATAAAAAAAAAACACCACCACAATGATCATTATTGTTATTTAAAACAAAAAGTTAGAAACATATAGAGTATATTTTTTACTTTTAGCATTTAAGTCGATTTTATTATTTGCTTTACATTACATTAGAAATTTTATTATTATAATTTATATATTTTTTTTCTGGTCACACAGTTTTAATGATATATTTTTATGTGTTATATTATTTTCTTCTTTCTGTCACGGCGATACATTGTCGCATATTATTTGCCTTTTTTTTGTTTAGTTTTTTAGTTCACAATATAAAGCACTGAGCTGCATTTTACATTTATACAAATATACTACTTATATAAAGCTGTTGTTATTATTATTATATTATTATTACATTTAGAAAGTGGTTCACTTTCAGTGCTTTCTAACTTTAAATTTCTGACTGACTTGGTCCATCGAAGTAAGTGCTTGTGTGTGTGTGTGTGTATGTTTGTGTGTGTCTGTGTGTGTGTGTGTGTGTGTGTGTTTTTCAGAAAACCCAAGACCGGCATCCTCATGCTGAACATGGGGGGGCCGGAGAGACTCGAAGACGTTCACGACTTCCTGTTACGACTTTTCCTGGACAAAGATCTGATGCAGCTTCCTATCCAGCAGTAAGAATAATTTATTTATTAATTTTTTTTAAAACAATAACAGACAGGAAGTGAAAATGTTCAGTCAAGGTGTATGAAGCAGTGAGGCAAACAAGCATGTAATAAATGAGGGTAACGCTTAGGGACACATTTCTGCTTAACCGTTCAACCGTACGGATTGAAAATTGTTGTCATTGATGTTGAAGTAAATTCACAGTGTAGTTTTTCTTTCTATAGTAAACTCGGGCCATTCATAGCCAAACGCCGCACGCCCAAGATCCAGGAGCAGTACAGTAAAATCGGAGGAGGATCTCCCATCCGAGCCTGGACCACCATGCAGGGAGAGGGCATGGTCAAACTCCTGGATGAGATGAGCCCTAAAACTGGTGAATGTCCACCTATTTACAGTTAACTTACCTGTAGTAGTAATAATTATCCTCCTACTACTACTGCTACTACTACTACTAATAATAATAATAATCAACTGCAATACTTGGATGACCTCCATTAAACCCTCAACAGAGTAAAAAACAAAACAATAAATTAAAGCTTCATTGCAGTGTGTCACGTTATCAAAAAGCGTAAACTCCTCTGTCCTGAGATTGGAGACTCCTTCTCTCAACGCAGAGATAAACGTTAAATGTTGTTAAGTGCTTAATGTTGTTACTATAGAAACGCTACCTTATTAGAACGAGTGCCATTTATAGAAAATGAATAAACCTTCGGATCAGTCAGAATGGAGGATTTAACAGCGCTGTGGGTAAATCACAATGTTTAACCTTGTACAAGCGTCCTTCAAGATCAGAAAAAATACCTAGGTTCAGAATCTAAGCAGAAACAAATGAGAGCTCAATCAGATCAGTGTTAGACGTAACATCAGCTCACGTTTTGTTTCACACTCCTGAGCTGACTACAAAATTCGATTATGTCTGTGTTTTGTTGCTTAGACGTTATTAACGGCCGTGTGTTTAATTCCTTGTCCAAATGACCGACGGAAGGCCGATGGGCGGCTGAGACTTGTTGTGTGTAAGGGACCGGGAGATAAGAGACAGGGAGCGGTCCATACACACACACACACACACACACACACCCCGCAAGTCAATTCACACACACTTGTAGATAAATAAACCGAAGGGAGGAAAGCGAGGGTGTTCCCTTCACATATCTCCCAGTTAAAGAGCTGTGGCTGTTAAGCCTTAAGTCTGGAACGTTCTACAAACGTTTCGCTCTTTTGATTGAAAGTCTGCGGGAATGCAGCGATGTGTTTATGACGGTGTTTTAGGGCAAATGTTTTTTTTTCAAAATAATAATAATAAAAATGCAGGATTTTGAGAATTTAGTCGTGAAATTATGAGAAATAAGGTGCAATATTTTTGCGAGACGAAAAGTCACAGTATCTGATATTACGAGGAAAAATGTCGCAGTGTTTCGAGAATAAAGTCGTAATATTTCAAGGAAGCAAAAAGTCGATATGTCGAGGAAAACGTCGCAATATTTTCGTAAAGGGATAATAGTATGACAGAATGGTGCACATCAGAGCAACGGAAATAAAGAAATACATTACTTTACAAATTAAGAAATAATTAATCTTATTATTATTATTAATATTATTGAAACGACTCGGCAAGAAAATGAGTTTAACGAAGAAAGAATCACAGGAACTTCACCAAGGTCCCTCATTTTAACACACGAACCTTATATGTATCATTACGACTTTATTCTTGAATCCTGTGACTTTTTCCTCAAAATGTTACGACGCTATTCCTGAAATATTACGACTTTATTTTCCAAATATTGCGACTTTAACAGCGGCATGGATATCTGTCAAAAAAGGATCCTTATTTATTTATTTATTTATTTATTTATTTATTTATTTAAAAGGACTGTTGAACTATTTCCTGATTTCCTGAACTCCTGTGTTTTCTGCCTCGCAGCTCCTCACAAGTTTTATATCGGCTTCCGGTACGTGCGCCCGCTAACGGAGGAGGCCATCGAGGAGATGGAGTCGGACGGAGTAGAGAGAGCGGTGGCTTTTACTCAGTATCCTCAGTACAGCTGCTCCACAACAGGTACGTATACACATACACACACACACACACACACACACACACACAAACACATATACACTACACTTTTTTCAGTGTTATCTCTTATTTCATGTAACAGACATTGTTCATTTTAGATATTGTTTGTACTGCATAAAAAAAGATTCATTTATTTGTCCTGTTGCTCTGGAGAATAGATCTGTGTGGATCAGTTCAGTTATGTGGCAGCTATTAATTGTGGTGTTTATGTCGCCTGCAGAAGACAATATGTATGAAAAGTTGTTGTTTGGGTGTGGTTGTGTGGGTGTGGTTGTTTGTTTGGGTGTGTGTGTATGTGTGCACAGGCAGCAGTTTGAATGCTATCTACAGATACTACAGCAGCAGTGGACTGAGTCCTAAAATGCGCTGGAGTGTGATTGACAGGTGGCCCACACACCCTCTGCTCATCGAGGTGAGACGGAGTTTCAACTTCCCGCAACTGATCTGGAATCAGCAGACACACTTTCATCACGTATAGATGCCGTCACATCCTGCGTTTAAAACTCAGAACAAAGAAGTGTGAGGGTGGGATAATATTGATCAGGGATTGGTCGACGGGAACGATGGTGATGAGTGATTGGTCGACGGGAACGATGGTGATGAGTGATTAGTGAATGGGAACGATGGTGATGAGTGATTAGTGAATGGGAACGATGGTGATGAGTGATTAGTGAATGGGAACGATGGTGATGAGTGATTGGTCGACGGGAACGATGGTGATGAGTGATTGGTCGACAGGAATGATGGTGATGAGTGATTGCTAAAATCTTACACCATATCATATCATGATGTTTTAAGTAATTTAGACGATAACGGTTTATGTACAAATCTCAGCTCAGAGAATACAGCAGAACCCCTCCCCTCTGGTGGGGGGGGTAATAACTCCTTTTGTATCTCTCCCTCTCTCTCTCTCTCTCTCTCTCTCTCTCTCTCTCTGTAGTGTTTTGCTCAGCATGTGCGTAAGGAGCTGGAGAAGTTTCCTCCTGAGAAGAGGGACGACGTGGTCATCCTGTTCTCCGCCCACTCGCTCCCCATGTCTGTACGTGTGTGTGTGTGTGTTTGTTAAGGAGATTAATTTAAATAAGTAGCCGTAAACAGATAAATATACAGTAAACTAAATATACAAAACAAATCGAATCCACCTCGAGTTCCTGAGTCCGATGAAGTTAATGGCACTTTACTACATTTGAGATAAAGGGAAAATTTTGTATTATGATTTTTTTTTCTGGCCCATCAGATTATAATCGTGTGTGTGTGTGTGTTTGTGTGTGTGTGTGTGTAGGTGGTGAACAGAGGAGACCCGTATCCTCAGGAGGTAGGAGCTACAGTGCAGAGGGTGATGGAGAGGTTAGCCTACTGTAACCCGTATCGTCTCGTCTGGCAATCGAAGGTAAGACCTGGTGTTCTACTTCTTTAATTTCATTCATAGATCATATTGCTATTAGCGGAAAGCTTTGCCAAGAATTTGTACTTCGGCATTAAATACACCGTCAGTAATAATAGTTAAGGTGTCCATGGTGAATGCAGAGTGTGTGTGTGTGTGTGTGTGTGTGTGTGTAGGTGGGCCCAATGCCGTGGCTCGGTCCACAGACGGATGACGTGATAAAAGGTTTGTGTAAAAGAGGGAAGAAGAACCTGCTGTTGGTTCCTATCGCCTTCACCAGCGACCACATCGAGACTCTACACGAGCTCGACATCGAGTACTCGCAGATCCTCGGAGAAGAGGTGTGTGTGTGTGTGTGTGTGTGTGTGTGTGTGTGTGTGTGTGTGTGTGTTATTGATAACCCTGGGTCAAGTGTAACCGGTGGTCTTGACCTGATCTGGATCAGTCCGCTTTGGATGAGAAACGAGACAAGAAAGAGACAGAAAATGCTGAAAGAAGACGGGAAGGAAAGTGATACATTATGGGAGGGCAAGAAACAAGAGAGAGTGTGAGAGAGTGTGAGAGAGTGTGAGAGAGTGTGAGAGAGTGTGAGAGAGTGTGAGTGAGAGAGTGAGAGAGTGAGTGAGTGAGTGAGTGTGCGTGTGCATGCGTGTGTGTGTGTGCGTGCGTGCGTGTGTTGAGGCTCCTCGTTGGCTGCCATGGCGTTGGTTAGACTGGCCCATCTGGAGCCATGGGATACACACACACACACACTCCCACTCCCACAAACCGCAGATCTATCAGGGTGGTTCTCTCACACACACTCTGCCCATTGATCTGTCTATCTCTGTTCACCACACTCCTGTAGACAGCCTGAGAAACATGCTTTTTTTATTATCTGTCTGTGTGTGTGTGTGTGTGTGTGTGTGTGTGTGTGTGTGTGTGAGACACACCAGGGCATATCTAATAACAGCTAGGCGGTATCTTTTCATAAACAGCCCGAGACTTGAGATACGAGTTGATCGTTATGAGCGAGCGTGTTGTGTTCTCAAAATCCAACATGAAACACACTATCATGCCTAAAACCTATGTTTGTGTGTGTGTGTGTGTGTGTGTGTGTGTGTGTTTGTTTCCAGTGTGGGGTTGAAAATATCAGAAGAGCAGAGTCTCTCAATGGAAACCCGCTGTTTTTTAAGGTAAGACGTTGAACATCATAAATGAATAAATGCAGAGTCTGTGCTATAAAAGCACTCGCGTGTTTTAAATTCACCTTGAAATTATTTCACCAATTCAACAAATTCCACATGCAGGAAGATTTTTATTGAATAGCATAACAGCATCTGAGAATTGAAGCCAAAGTATCTCTGGTGCCCCCTAGTGACTCATCACGGTGCAAGTTTTCATTTGTTCATGTTTATCCTGATCTGGATCACAGTGGATCCCGGGGATCTAGCCCATCCGGGGAACGCTGTCACTATATGTCGCGGTATGATTTTCCGAACTACTGTGGTATCTGTTAGCGTTATTTATATATAAATTTTATGTTAAAATCTGGTACATTTGGGTGGCTGTGGCTCAGGTGGTGGAGCGGGTTGTCCACTTATCGTAAGGTTGGAGGTTCAATTCCCGGCCCACATGACTCCACATGACTCCACATGACTCTACATGACTCTACATGACGCCACATGACGCCACATGACGCCACATGACTCTACATGACCCTACATGACTCCACATGTCGAACTGTCCTTGGGCAAGACGCTGAAGCCCAAGTTGATCTCGAAGGCAAGCTAGCAGCTTGCGTGGCAGCTCTGCTACCATCGGGGTGTGTGTGTGTATATGTGTGTGAGTGTGTGAATGGGTGAATGAGACATAGTGTAAAGAACTGCTTTTGTAGAACCGCTAAGGTTAAATGTTTCTGCCTTCAGAATTATTCCATCAAGACAAGCAGCATCCTCATCACCAATTCAGAGCTACAGAAATCTTTATTTACAGAGAATCGTCTCGCTACAACAAGCTAGGCTAGTTAGCTGATACTAGCTAGAACTGACAAAAGTGTTGTTACGGTTTGTTATGAAATCAAAATAGAAGTTTTGTAACTTTAAGTACGAATATGTTCGCCTTAACATTATCCATAATCTTGTGCGCTCCTAAAACGATGACAAAATTCCTTCTTGTTTAGAAGATACACGCGTTCTCTCTATACGGATACGGATCAACAGTTTCGATGATATCATTCTGTACTCCCAATTGCAAAAACGTTAGCCGCCCCCAACAGTTCCTGGCTGCGAGGTAAACGGTAAATCCTATTAGCAGGCTAAAAAAAGGAGGAGGAGCCACTTTATGTCTTGCCCTGACTTCCTGTTTCGGTGGAAAAGATGTTGTATTACGCTGCACATTTGAAGACGCTTCACGGGGACTTGAAGTGCAAAATCAAAAACGGTCAAAGGAGAGCAAACATTCTGTTTATTATTTCTGTCTGTCTTGTCGCCCACCCCCCCACCCCCCCAGTGTGTAAGCGCCGGGTTATAAACCGCTCCCAACGGCCTGCTGGGTTTATTAAAAACCTGTGAAATCGATGTCGCAGGCTTTCAGCTCGCCGCTCGGAACGGCTCCACACACCACCATTCGCCCGTCTCCGACAGCGACGACAATGACGATCGCGATCTGTAACGAAAAGTACTTTGTGACGACTCTGAGCTTTTCGATCGGTAGCGTTAAATATCGCTTTTCACTTAACGCTCGGCTCGGGCATCGAACTTTCTAAAACGGTACGAGTTCTAAAAGGAAAGTCGGAAATGGAGAGATTACAGAATGCAGGAGGAGCGAAGTTAAAGAAAAAGCTTTTTGTACTAACAATAAATCAAATATGGATATAAATATATAGTATAATATATATGGATATATATAAAACGATTTTTCCCCTAATCACTATTAGTTTCAGTTAAACAAGGTTTTAATTATGGGATCGTGAGCTTCTCGGACAGAGAGAACTTTCTGCCGGGGCTGATTTTATTCCCGGCCGCACGTGGACGTGATGCGACTGACTGCTTGAACAAGAAAATCTTAAAACAAGCGGTTTTCATTTTAAATTTCGATCTGTAACGAGTCAGGGCTGAAGATTTTGCACCGTTCACATCAGTTCTGTTACAGATTAGCAAGTTACGCGCTAAGACGACCACTGCTAAATGCTAATGCTAGCTAAGTACGGACTAAAACACGAAACGGCTTCCACCGTTTCATGTCGCGCTTCATCCCACCAACCCACAGTCGATCGTTTTCTTCCGAGCTGAAATGTCCTGAAATGTTTTATTCCTCTTACGCCGCCGCAGCGTGCTTAAGATCGCAGGGTTGTCATCTGTTAAAGAACAATGCGTGGTACTTTTTATCCGTTTAGAGTTGCATCAAATCCATCGTATTAACAATTATAAGTTTTTTTTTTTTTTTCTTCGTTCGATAAACAAACAAAGACTATTTTTAAAAATTCATTTTATTATTCGTTTTAAATTGTGCGACTGTGTGTCTTCGATACGAGTCTTCGTTGTTACTGTAGAAACGATAACGTATAGGAACGAGTATGATTTGCTCAATTTGTATCAGCAGCTTCTGACCAATCAGAATTGAGAATTTAACAGCTCTGTGGATACAAGCCATCGCAGAGTATTTCTATTTAGTGAATAAAAAAAGTGACATCTTTTTGAAAAAAAGTGAAATCTCTTTCTCTCTCTCTCTCTCCCTCTCTCGCTGTCTCTCCTTCTCTCTCTCTCTCTCTCTCCCTCTCTCCCCCTCTCTCTTACTCTCTCTCCCTTTCTCTCTCTCTTCCTCCCTCTCTCCCTCTCTCTCTTACTCTCTCTCTCCCTTTCTCTCTCTCTCTCTCTTACTCTCTCTCCCTCTCTCCCTTTCTCTCTCTCTCTTTCTCCCTCTCTCCCCTCTTCTCTCTTACTCTCTCTCCCTCTCTCTCTTTCTCTCTCTCTCTCTCTCTTACTCTCTCTCCCTCTCTCCCTTTCTCTCTCTCTCTTTCTCCCTCTCTCCCCTCTTCTCTCTTACTCTCTCTCCCTCTCTCTCTTTCTCTCTCTCCTTCACTCCGCCTCTCTCTTACTCTCTCTCACCCCCCCCTTACTCTCTCTCCCTTTCTCTCTCTCTCTTTCTCCCTCTCTCCCCCCCTCTCTCTTACTCTCTCTCCCTTTCTCACTCTCTCTCTCTCTCTCTCTCTCTCTCAATCAGGCATTAGCGGATTTGGTTCAGACGCACCTGAAGTCCGATGAGCAGTGCTCTCGGCAGCTCACCCTGCGATGCCCTCTGTGCGTGAACCCCACTTGCGGGAAAACCAAGGCCTTCTTCGCCAGCCAGAAACTCTGATCTGTTCACGTCTTGCCTGTGATCCTTCGTGCCTGGGAGGAGCGTCTCACGGGACCTGTCAAAAACAAAATAGCAACAAACAGAAACCTTACAGAACCCAAAGCCCAATTCTGCAGTGAGGCCGGGCATATCGTTCAGTTCAGTTCCGGGTTTAGATCTGCGCTTTAACACGTCATTTCTCCACCAGGCCGCTGTTCTGCTGTAGTGACCAATCTTAAAAAGCTCATTGCACATAAGTGTCTCTTTATTATTATTATTATTATTATTATTATTATTATTTATTTATATTAAAGTATTGGCGCCCTCGGCTGCATTTGGTCTCGTCTTCGCGCGACTCAGATGAACCCGATCGTATTTGCGTGGTTACCTGGGAAACCACGACACGCTGAAATATGAAGTGTAATACAGAATGTTTATCTAATAAATGCTGCAGCAGATATCTTAGCAAGTGAAAATATCTTGAATATGGGAAGATTTATCTGATATTTCTTATTCTGAGCTTATTGCAAATTAAATGTAAGATGATTCAGCTTGTTTTTTTTTTTTTTTTTTTTTTTTTTTTTAAACCTTATTTTTACTTAAGCTTTAGACGTTCTTACTTTATTGGCAGATTTACTTTGCTTCTTTAAAATGTTTACAATTCATAGAATGCTTATCTGCCACTAGAACAAGACGATTTCAAGCTCGAAATGAGTCAAATAGGCCTAGAAATAGGTTCAATCATCTTTATTTGCTTAATTGTAAACTTAGAATAGGAAGTACTGCATACATGCAGCCGTATTCAAGAGATTTTCACTCGCTAAGTTGCAGCGAGTGATCTCCGCGCTAAGCTAAGTGCTGAAATGATCGCTGATTCGTTCAGTAAGTTTTCTTCTGTCGGCTAAATTGATTAGCGTTTAAAAGTGTGTGTGTGTGTGTGTGTGTGTGTGTATATATATATATATATATATATATATATATATATATATATATATATATATATATATATATATATATATATATATATATATATATATCTCCAAAAATCTGATCAGAGCATGACATGACGCATTCTCTGTGTAAGAAAAGCTCACTTGGCTAGCAAAGTTAAAGTTAGCAATGAAAACGTGGTATTTCGGCAGCCTTTTCTGTTAAACTGGAACCTTATTTATCTAACGTGAGCTTCGCTGGCCAAGTTAGAAAAGGTTCTAAAGTAATTAAAACATTTCCACATCATTTTGGTGAAATCTGTTTATAATTTCGTACACCTGACGGGAAAATAACAAATTCGGTCCGGGTTTTTGTTGGGGTTTTTTTTGCCAGAAGTAGTCACAGTGACATCTGATGGGTTTTCCCAGACCGCCGCACGTACATAAATAATATTTAACATATTTTTTTATATATATATATATATATATATATATATATATATATATATATATATATATATATATATATATATATATATAAAATTATACAATTCCTAAATTTTTGTCAGTATTGTACTTCTCATGCACACCATCTGACTCAACCAGGATATGAATAGTTCTGAAAAAGCACTAAAATTGTGGTGTACTATTTTTACATACCTTTCGTATAGCAGTATGTCTGATTCCGTGATATTTGGATCGAACCAGCAATTGGTCTACGCTATTTCTAACTCCGCCCACTCATATCATGTGTCCGTATTCGGTACTTTTGGTATCCTATCATGAAGGGAACCAATACAAATGTGGGACTGAGTAACTTGTCCACCTTTAACGCACATATGAGTGCCAAATAGGAGCACTGACAAACTATGTGCCTTTTCTTAATTAAGTAAAGCTCATAAAGTGCTTTAACTGAGGAATAACTCCTCCTGAGTCGTGCTGTCACAGGAAAACAATCGGCGGATTTACCATTGATTTATTTTCCTCTAACGACAACGTCCCCGTGTGTTTTATTTCTCTTACACCACAGTGACGTTCCAACGCGACAGTTTTTTTTTATTACTTGCGGAATGACACGTCGTACGGTTTATCCGTTTATAGTTGCGTTTTATATTGTCGAACGTCCACGAAAGAAGTTCCTGATATCACTTAGGTTATAGCAGATATACGTAAGTAAACAGTCTCTCCTTCATTAGGTTTTGTTGAAGAAACAAAAACGAAAACAACGCAGTTGGCGAGAAGCAAAAAAATAAAGCTAATAAAAAGCTAACAAAAACATTTCTAGCTGTTACTATAGAAACTAACGTATTAGGATGAGCTTTTGCAATGTATAGACGAGTGATTTGTAGCTGCACTACTGTCAGAGCTGCTGTTATAGGCAATGAATGGACACCTTCTAACCAATCAGGAGCCTGATTTTAACAGCGCTGTGGTTATAAGCTGCGTTGATACGAATGCAGTAGAATTTTCGCGATTTACTGATAAACTGATGAATGAATGTTCCACGTACGTGTCCATAGAAGCGTTTGAACAAAAAAAGAAAATCATGTACGTAGAGGAATTGATTTATTTTAAATCTTTGGTGCAAGCTTTGGATTAAAAAAAGGCGTATAAATAGTAGCAATGTCACCGCTTTTATTTTTACCCCCCAAAGGAGATGACTAAAAAAAAGTCAAACATTTCATTTAATACTAAATGGTCTGTTTTTTACCGTCCAGTCCTCTGCTGTTCGCTCTTCATCTTTCGGTCCCTCCAGCATGTCCAAGCTACTGTTGATTAGGCCAAGAGAAATTGGTTGTCCTGGACCCAATCACCCCTCAGAGGAGCATGTGTGTGTGTGTGTGAGAGAGAGAGAGAGAGAGAGAGAGAGAGGGAGGGATGCTCTGGGAGACGGCGGGAGCCTCCTGGTAATTGAAAAGCGAGGACGCCGGCTCTGCCGAGCAGCATGACCTCTAATTGAGAGGGGAGCGATTGATTTCTCCAGCGTGAGAGAAACAGAGGGAGTGAAGAATAGGGGGATGGTGCAGTGTTCAGGGAGAGAGGTGTGAAAAATGAAAGCGTGAGCGTTTTCTCAAGAGGTGCCAAAGACAAAGTAAAAGGAGAACCGGGATAGACGGAGCTGGAGATGGAGAGAGGGGATGTGTGTGTGTGTGTGTGTGTGTGTGTGTGAGAGAGAGAGAGCAAGGATGTTTGGGCTTGCTAGAACAATACCCAAAACCCACCTTCTCATAGTTCACTAATTCACACAATCTTTCTTCATATAGGACCCATTTAATACTATACGATTATTATTATTTCCTTGAAATAGCGCAGAAGTGCACGTCCACACAAACGACATCTACACTGTACGGCCTTCATACTTACCACGAAATGGGATAAAAAATAAAAGCGAGCCCATAATTATTAGCATTTTTTTTTTTGAAAGATTTTATTAGAAGCTCAATCCTCTTGCTATGATTTTGGATTGTGTGAGATGTATATCTGAAGTTGTTTTCTCTACTGAAATCTGTTACGGAAAAAGAAAAATATTAAATAAAATGAATCTTTTGAAAAATTCTATAAAAATGGTTGTTTATTATAGATGGCGTATCATCACTTTTTCTTTTACGATACTGATACTGAAACCTCGAGCATCAGCCGATATTGATCTTTTATTTTGTAAAAAATTACTTATTATTTAAAATGATTTTAAAAATCACGGAAGCCATTTATAAAAAGACAAGAAAGAAAAGAGGTAGCTAAAAAGATGACACGAATTCACATTCACGTCATATATATATATGTGTGTATATAAATATATATATATATATATATATATATATATATATATATATATATATAATATAAAACGAATATAAACATTTCCCAAAAAAAACTTTTCCAAATCCAGTTCCTGTCTTTTGATGTTTACAAGGTTAAAATTGTTCTAAATAAAAAATAAGACTATAACACTTGCAAAAAAATGCCTAAGCGAGAATATCTTAAATTTACTTCATATTATTTTGATTTATTCTGAGTATTATAAATCAATTATAAGATTATTCGGCTCATTTCAAGCTTCAAATGTTCTCATTCTTTTAACAGCTCATTTAGATTTTTTTCTAGAAATAAATAAATAGAATAGCAGTATTTTTTAAAGCTTGAAATTAGTAACAGCGTCTACAGTAGAAATAGGTTTAATAATGACATATTTGGCTTGTTGCAACCTTCGAACAAGAAATACTAGATCAGTTTTTCCATATTCAAGATATTTTCATTTGTTCATTTCTTTTCAAGCCATTTTGTATCTGGTTTAATGGTTCTGAACACACACACACACACACACACACACATTGATGGTGCATGTTGTTTGGATCTTAGAGAGTCACTTTCTGCATCTCTCTCTCTCAGTGCTGAATCTACACAGATATATCATATTCTGCAATTACACAGAGATTGAATAAAAATGGATTTTTCTTCAACACTTCAATGCCGTTTGCTTCCAGAGCCGCTTTCTCACCCACTTTATATAGAAGCGCATGAAGACCCCCAAAGAAACCTGGTCTAATTTAACACCGCGTCTATTAATGCAACCTGAGGGAGCGTAGGTGAGCCGTGGTATGTGGCACCGAGACGTTCCCAGCAGATCCTTTAAGTCCTATAAGTTGTGAGGTGGGGGCGCCGTGGATCGGACATGTTTGTCCAGAACGTCTCACAGACGCTCGAGCGGATTGAGATCTGGGGAATTCGGAGACCGAGTCAACACCTTGAACTCTTTGTCATGTTCCTCAAACTGTTCCTGAACCATTTCTGCAGTGTGTTAGGGAGCGTTATCATGCTGAAAGAGGCCGGTGCTATTAGACAACACCGTTACCATGAAGGTACTCGGTCTGCAGCAGTGTGTAGGGAGGTGGGACGTGTCAAAATAACATCCACGTGAATGCCAGGATCCAAGGTTTCCCAGCAGAACATTGCTCAGAGCATCACATGGTGTCTGCCGGATCGCCTTCTTCCCATAGTGCATTCTGGTGCCATCTCTTCTCCAGGTAAGCGACACACACACACACACGTACCCGGCCTCCACATGAAGTAAAAGAAAACCCGATTCATTAGACCAGGCCACCATCTTTCATTGCTCCACGGTTCAGTTCTGATGCTCACGTGCCCATTGTAGGAGATTTCGGCAGTGGACAGGGGTCAACATGGGCGCTCTTCAGCTACGCAACTCCATATTGCAGCAAGCTGTGATGCTCTGTGTGTTCTGAGTCCTTTCTATCAGAGCCAGCATGAACTTTTTCACCAGTGTGTGCTAGAGTAGCTCCTGTTGGATCGGACCAGACGGGTTAGCCTTCGCTCCCCACACATATCAGTGAGCCTTGAGCGCCCATGACCCTGTCGCCAGGTTACCGGTTCTCCTTCTTTGGACCACTTATGGTAGGTACTAACCACTGCATACCGGAAACACTCCACAACACCTGCTGTTTTGGAGATGCTCTGACCCAGCCGTCATAATTTGACCCTTGTCAAAGTCACTCTGTTGCTTACGCTTGTCCATTTTTCCTACTTCCAACACCTCAATTTCAAGAACTGACTGTTCACCTGCTGCCTAATAAATATATCCCATGCCTTTACAGGCGCCATTGTAACGAGATAATCAATGTTATTCACATCACCTGTCAGTGGCTTTAATGTTATGGCTGATCGGTGTAGAATACAATTAAGGACAAAAACACCTCAAAAGCTAATAAATAGATTAATCTAGACCTAATATTGTAGTATAATATGATGTAGGCCTACTACCTATCTATCTATGTATCTATCTATCTATCTATCTATATATATATATATATATATATATATATATATATATATATATATATATATATATATATATATATATATATATACTAAAGTTACATAACTAAATTAGTAATAGTGCATTAAGTGTAATACTTTAGTTTAATATTTTTTTAATGGGTAGGAAAGTCAATTTGTTTAAAAGCACATGAATTAATATTTGAAAGCTGTAATAGGCTATGGGATATGGTTTGGCCACACCCACTGAACATATTTCTTATTGTTTGGTGATGAGTTTCTCCTCTCGGTCGGACAGTATGGGGGAAAATATTTAGCCACTCCCCTCCCTCTCAGTGCAGACGTGAGCATTCACATGGTTTCAGTCGAAGCTGTCAACCTTGGCTTGATGAGCGTGTAGCACTGGACAGAGGTGTGCGAGTTGGAACAGAGCCATAATTCTTAATGCCATGCCTTATCTTCTCTCTCTTCAATCTCCCTCGCTGGGTAATGGGAAGCCAAAGGTCAGCAGATAAGAGCGGGCCACCAAGGCCAGTTACCCCAGCAACTGAGGGATGGGGGTGGTGTGAGAGAGAGAAAGAAAGAGGGAGTAAGAAGTCTGAGAAGAGAAATCCCACAGGAACCACTTGAAGACTGCTGGAAAGGTTGCAGAGATCTGTATCGCTAGGCTGTTGAATGATAAAAGAGATCTCTGTGTTTGTGTGTGTGTGTGAGGTTCCGAGGCTGCGCATCTCACTCTCCCGAATGATGTGTTTGAGCCCTTTTCATTATTTCCTCGTGCACCTTTAGCTTTATTATAGCAATATGTGTCCTGTACATAACGTTTTCCCAGGTCCTGAAAGTTTTCATGTAACCTTCAGAAATGTCGTCTAACAGCATAAATTAGCGAAACATAGATATATTTTTTAAATTGCAAGAATATTACTATGTGACGTTTCTGTAATTATTTATTTATTTTTTAAGAGTTCAACCGAATCTACTAACAACCCGTCGAATAAGTGAGGAATAAAACAAGACGGGTTGTGCGATTACGAGATAATGACCAACCAGTCCTGTCAGGATCCAAGCAAATTTGCGACTGCAGAAATGAACGCAAAATCGAGCTTCGGAGCTTGCGATTTTTCAAAAATCAATAACGTCCTTTGTTAAACAAAAGCTGAACATCGCTAAAGTAATGTTCGTTATTTTTCACATCCTTGAAAGTTTGTTTTCGCAGCATAACATCTCAAATAAAAAAAAATCAAACCATACTTACTAGGAGGACAATTACAATTCATAGCGTTCTTGCTGTTGAGAAATTCTATTGCATTTTTGTGTTTGATTGAATGCCTAGATATTCAATCAAACCACACACACACACACACACACACACACAGTGATCTCTTGATGTGAATGAATCAAAGCTGTTTATTAGATATTAATAGCAGAATATACAGCACTACCATCTGATGATAGTGAGAATAAAAACAAGAGGTACCGAAGGAAAAGAAATAAAATAATAAAATAAAAAATTAAAAAAACAAAAAAAACAAAAAGGAAGTCAGAAGCTTGATGCAGACAAATCACTAATGCGCTTAGCAACGTTCGAGCGTAATGCAGCAAACAGTGAAGATAAACAGTACACAAGCACACAAATTCTGGAAGAGGACTGGGATCTACATTAGTTTTATAGTTTTAAAGTGCCCAATACATCAAGAACTCATTACCAATATTTAAAAGCTCTAGTGTATGCTGGATGCAGTCATCAAAACGTGTAACACTGATACATATGGGTTTCTTTCATTAACTGTCCCCCCACCCCCTTTTTTTCTATTATATTCAAACACAGATATTAATATTGCAAAGATGGGAGGCTCGAATACTCAAATACCTACGAGTTCCTACAAGATTGTAGGAGGTTCATACACTGAGCTTTTTTCCCCAACAAAGTAAAAAAAAATTTTTTTAAAAAGAAATCAGACCCAGTATGCACTCAAAACATTAAAAAGAAATGAATAAAAAAAATACAGAAAGTTTCATTTCAGTTTTGGAAATTCATATTTTTTTTAATTGGACATCTTGGAAGGTTGTATAGGCACAAAATGAAATTGAAACAAAATAGGGTTCAAATGAAAAGTATTTTGAAAATCAATTCATATAATTCAGTAACAAATCCAAAGGGAAAAAAACAATAAAAATCCAGTAATACAAATATAGAGCCTCAAGGGCTCTGGGATTGGTTTTGGATAAACGTGAGCTCGATTAACTGAAGTGTAATTTAGCACTGACAATCTATTGGCACTGAATTGATTGAATCTATTTTGAGCAAAATGACATCTGTGACGTCACGTTCAAAGAAAGGCGACGTTTAGAGACGTGGGCGTCGTTCACGTAGACAGAAAAACGTAACGATCTGAAATGTCGGTTTTGTCCTTCACGTTACATCACATTCGTTTGCATGTAATAATCCAGGAAGGAATACTGATCAAGGTGTAGGAGAAATCAACCGAAATAAAGTTCGAGCAAAATACAATCGTTAGTCTCAGATCACGTAGTGTAGTCACGTAGTGAGACATCGTTTCCTTTGGTTAATAATACAATACGGTGTTCGTTAATACATTATATTCTTTTCAGCGACAGAGGTGCCAACATTTACGGTTTAACGGTTGCATGTACGATTTTTGCAGTCTTGTTACGAAGTTGTTTTATGAATTTAAAAAAAGAAACAAAAACAAAATAAAAACATCTAAAGCCGATTCACCGAACGGGAAAGGACGCCGGACATGAAAGATGCATTTTTGTACTGCTTTAGTTCACTTTATATTGACTTTATCTTGGCGAAGTTTGACTAGCTAGCTGTAAATCTACGCATGCTAATATCAGTGCTGATTGTTTAGCTACAGATCCAATAAGACTAGAAATGACTAGTGGAAGTTAAACACAAGTCAGAGTAAAAAGTCAGCATGCTAGCTGTTAGGCCACACTAGCACCAGATTCATCGGATTAGCATTAATCAGCATAAACAAACTCAACTGGGATTAGTAGAATTCAGCAGGCATGGCCTATAAATTCCTAGGTCTCAGTCTTGTGAGCCAATTGAAAACAAGACTGTGGTGTCTTTGGTCAATAAAACAAAATGGAAGAGTCGCTAATTATTATTAAGTCACACTGGATTTTTGCCTTGCTGTTTCCTAACCATCTCGTCTGCAGACACTTACTAGGGCTTTGTTGATAAAAATCTAGTTTTTTTTCTCTCCTTTTCTCTACACATGCTAAGACTTTCTTGTTAGCCGTGTTAGCACCTCTGCCGTGGACATTTTTTTTTTGTTGCATTGATCATGAAGTTTTTGTTTTTTTACATCTCATCTATTACAATTTCCCTTTGTGGAAGTATTTGTTGTACAAATAATAATAAAGAAAGGAAAAAACATTGTTGGATTCCTGAAATTATGATGAAATCCGAAAATCATTATGATTTCCTTCATTTTGTGTTCGCACGACGTCATGTGGAAGAACAACGATCCAACCCAATTTCTTTGATCCGTTCAATCACCCGGTTTTTAAACGTATGATTCTTTAATGCATGGAATCCCTTTCATACTCATAAATTCATTTAAGGACCATTCAAAACATTTCACTACTACAAGTTACTAATTTGGTAAATCTTCGTTTATTGTCTTCACTGATTATTGTTTCGATTTTGATCAGCTTACACACCACAGTGTTATTTAAATAAACCTTCGCAGTCTGTTTAATCTGTTTAATGGATATATCTTTGGACAATGTTTGGACAGTTTAAGATATTATTCGAATTATGCAGGATATACAGAATAAAATGCAGGGGAAAAAATGAAAATAAACGGTCCTAAACTGTAGCCTTGAGGAATGCCTTGTTGGAAAGTCAATGGAATGTACTTTTAAAACTATTTTAAGGTATATACCTGGACCTGAAGGTACACTGTGGGACCTCTGAGGGTATATTCATAGTACCATTTTTCTCTCAGCAGAATGAAGTGTTATTAGATTATTAGAATAGATTGTCGGGTACAGTTCATCCTGTGATGCGGTTGTATTCTCGTATTCGAGGCTTGCAAAATGATTGGCATTTTGGCATTAAACAGAAGGAAAGATGATTTGTAATGATAGTAAATGAGACATTTTTGGTACAGCTGACATTCTTACTTTTATAGATACCCTAAATATTCTACACTTTGGTTTATCTTACGTGTCAACTTTGTCCTGAATTGTCCATAATACTTTGGTCGAGGAAGATGAAGTGGACCGGTGTATATACACAGCAGAACTGTTCCGAAACTATATCAGACTGTCGTGCAAAAAAATTAAATCAAATAAAAATGTAGCAAAGAACAAATTCTTAACACCAATGCTTTACACGGCTAGCTAGCTGTAAATCTATTCATGCATAAAATCAGGGCTACAGTGTTTGAATGACTGCTAGGTGTTTCACTACACAACAGATAAGACTAAAAACGAGTAGAGGAAATGAAACACCAGTCGGGGGGGGGGGGGGGGGGTTGGGGAGTGGACAGCTTAAACCAGCATGCTAGCTGCTAGACCATGCTAGTCACACCAGCAAGGTTCGCCATGCATCAGATTGGCACTAACAAGCTTGGATTAGAATTAGAGCAGAATTCATAGCTGGTCAAAGCTATTTTTTTTTTTTTTCAGGAGGGATGAAGGAAGTTGTCTTTGGCATGAACGTGCAAAAAAATTAAATAAATGTAAACTTTGGACTCAATCAAAACAGCAATTCTTAATCCGAACGTACAAACGTTACGAATATAAGCCCACCCTCAGAAAACAAAACAAAAATACTAAACAAAGCTGAGAGCAGATAACAAAAGCAGATAAAACCCTTTGTACCACAAAATATGGAAGAAGAAAAATAAATCATCCGCACATCAACAAGAGATAAGACAAGCATTAGGTTTTTTTTTTTTTGTTGTTTTTGGTAAGCGCACCTATTCGACTATTACAAAAATCACAACTCAAAATGTATAAAGCTTTTTTTTTTCGGTTCGTCTTGTAAAGTCACAGTTACCAAAAAAAGAAGAGCAAGTGAATAATTTATTACATACACTATAATAACATTACCCTAAACACTATTATCTATGAGGTATATCTGAGAAAAATTTTGGTAAAGGAAAAGCACGGTCTGCGCTTTAGACATGCCGCTCTTTATTTTAAAAAAATGTATGTATTTTTTTTATTTATTTCACCCCGCTCTTGTTCTTTTTTAAAGCTATGCAACCGTTGAGTGGGAAGAGAGAGAGAGAGAGAGAGAGAGAGAGAGAATGAGGAGAAAGGAATTTTATTTAAAGCCTTTGGTATCAGTTGTTGTTCTTTGCATGATTGTATTGCAAAGCACCAATAAACCTGGCCAGCGTGCGCAGGTCCGACTGACGCTGAGGTATACGCAGGAAGAAGAAGTACGGAGAGGTCGAAAACTTCGCTTTGGTTCAAGCAAGGCACTCATCCCAGGGTTATCTCATACTTTGTGATGAGTATGAGCGCTCTCTAAAAATCGTTAGCTGAATACGGACAGAATCGGGGTTTTTTTTTTCCCATGAGGAAATTCTCGATAGCTTCAGTTCTCCATAGCTTCAATCACACATGCCGTTTGTTATCTTCGATTCTCCACTACACCGAATGCAGCTCTGCCGTGTTTTCCAGAAGGTTCTCCTCAGCAGTCTCTTTGGTTTTTCGATGAGTAGGCTATATTTGGATTTTTTTTGTTGTTGAGATTTTGTGAATTTGGTTAAAAGCTTTTTCTTGAACGTAGCTTTTGGTTCAGATGGTAGCCTGTCTACCTGACAATTACTGGATATTGCATTGGGAAATAGATATAAAGTAGATTTTATTAGCCATATGATAAAGCCATACGATAAATCCTGATCATTTTTCCATCAAACCAAATAAAAATAAATCAATCAAATAAACCACAACTCTGATCAAATAGTGTGCTACAGTGTTCTCTAAAACTTTTTTTTTTTTTTAATTATATGAAATCATGTAATTGTAGAAGAACTTTGGAAACAATGGAGAGATTCAAGATTGAAATCTTCAGGTTGAAATAAAGACAGAATTATTTTATTTGAAGGGAAAAAAAAACAAACGAAAAACTGTTTTCGTTCAGATTGAACAATCTGACCATTTCACATCATTTGTTTGGCTGAATTTTGAACAAACATTACAAATAATTCATCTGATCTCATTCATAAATTTAAAACCAGAGTCATGGAGTTGGATTTCAAACAATTTGTAAGAAGTTGTAAGAAATGTGCGCTAATCCCGCTCCAGATCGAACTTTGACCGCTGTCTCTTTTCATGTGAATTGTAATGGATCTGAAAACGTGAGAGCACGTTAAGACTTTGGAGGGTTTTTACGAATGTCTACGGTTTTTGTGATCGCGAATCCATGATGAAATAACTTGGGAGCACTTTTTAGATCATCTGCTATTATACATTTTCTATATAAGGATCAGACATTAGGGGGGAAAATCCTGAAATGTACTGTTTACATTTTTAAAAAAAGCTTGAAGAAGCTTTCTCTACTACATGTTACTGATCTGATAAAGTGTTTATCTTCATATATCAGCTTCGCAAATCTTTTATCGTTTTGGCTTCTTCGTTGTTTGGGAAATTTACGATTGTTATTCCTAAAGTGCCTGTTATTTGGGTGATAAACTCAAGCGAATGTCCTTTGTTTCTTATGTTTCTAATGTGTTTTATTTCACTCAAATAAGGTCGTAAAATGTACCCTTGAGATACTTGGACCTTTGTACCTTTAAAGCTGCCATCTACTGTATAGACTCAACAACCTGTTACTTTACTTCACGAACAAGATGATTCTGAACATCTTGTAAGTTACGTTACCAAACTTTTTATTTTGAATGCTTTCGGTCAAAAGTATTCAACCTGATCTCATGCGAAATTGGTATTTTTATTCAATTTATTAGGCCGTCTAGAAAGCTGGCTTCTCGCAAATTCTTACCAAGTTGAAATAATACTGTAACGATACGAATAAAAACACGATCTTTTCGCACAAAGAACAACGTTAATGTTAACACATACTGGTTAAACTGTGCAAAACCTCCAGCCTGACTGTGATTTTTGGTTATTAGCTTTGGTTTTAGGATCTCTGACCAGTGAGGGACATCCTGAAACACACTGTAATGAGCTTAGAGAAGGTGTAGTTAGGGGGTAATTTGGGGGGTTTGGGGACGGTTTTCAGAATAGAGAGGGTGAGATTTATCAAAGTGAACAGCATGGAGTCAAGCGCAGACCGTACTAGAGGGAGGAAAAAAATCTTTGGTATCTTTGGTTTCATCAACACGATTAAAATTACAAATGGAAAATTCAGTGAGGTAGCCTCTTTGGTTCTCACTATAGAAATAGAAAGACTTTTTGTACACGCACACGAGTCAGTCTTGGAAGCAGCTAGTGTTTAAGGGAATCCTCTGTTATCCTTCTACGAGTGAAGCAATGAACAAACGGTCTCTCAGCGTCCGTGGTTTTGTTTGTTTGTTTTCTTTTTTCTTAAAAATCTTTGGTGAGTTCTACGTTGATCTCCGTTAACGTGTTGCCCTGTCCAATCCGCGTCAGTAAGGTCAGGCTGAAAACGAACTGCTTGTCCGTCATGGCGGGATGCGAAGATGACAGTTAATCAGTCACAGATGGCGAGATACAGTGCTCATTCGGAAAATATTCGTCAATAACAGATTGTTTTCATTTCGGAGGGAAATCAACAAAAAAAAAAAAACGGGGCAAAATTAAATTACATTTGCTAAAAATCTGGCAGCTACTACATTTTGGAACATTGTCATTAGAATCTATGTAAAAATAAAATAAAATTAAATACATTGCTTTTTATATTTTTTAAAGTAAAGCAAACTAAAAATAAATTAACAAAGGAGGACGCAAGCACTGCATCTTCGATGCGCTAAAATTCTCAAAAGAGCCATAAATATTAATCCAAACAATTAAAGCTAATTAAATAACATTAAATAATTAAACAAAAACAAAGCTATGCACATGTACTAGCACATTTTGGCATAAATAAATACGTTCGACAGTGTCAGACACTCAAAGAAAAAAAACAAAACAAAACCAGAATGTAAACTTTGGCAAGCTACTCAAGGGGAAAGGGTTTCCAAGGGAAATTTTTTGGCAATTTTAAATTAAGTTCAATTATAACAAATATAAATTACATAAATAATCACATATTGCAAAAAAAAAAAAAACACCTAGGAAACTATCATACATACTGTAGGCATTGGCGAACAATTAAGTACTAAAGACAAGCAACAAACGTAAAGCTCTTTTTTGGTTGGATTCCGTACCCAAGGTTGTTTCTACAGACCTGGCTGAGGTGAAAGTGGAAGTGGACTCCGGCGCGACCTCTACATGCCAAAGGTCATTAAGAGGTTGCAACCACTGGAGCCATCTTTGGACTCGAAGCTTTAAAGAGAGAAAGAAATGAAAAGATAAAGCTATTCGACCGATATTTCAGCAGTTTCCTCGGAAATGATGAACCGGTATCAGTTATGTCGTTGGTAAATGTTGGCTTTCACGCGAGCGCGTGTAGACATCGATGGAGTTTCTGGGTGTGGGTTTGACTCGGATCACCTGATCACGGCTTTCGGGCAAACATGGGAGCTCAGATTCGGTCGCTTGTATCAAATAGTATATATCAGTGGATGAAAATTGTGATATTAAAGGAAAACTCCACCCTGAAACACATTAAATATATTCATATTGATGTGCTTAGTGATTCTGGTGCTAATTCGCTAATTCGGTGCTGTTTTAAGACCTGAATGTTGATGAAAGAAGTTTAAACTAAACTCGGAATTGAACTACGGATTAATATGGAAGTCGTTCAGGGTGGAGTTTTCCGTTAACTGGGAGGTACTAGGACCCAGGATCCAGTTTCACAAAGGCATCGTAAAAGTTGATCATAACCGGCAAAGAGAGAGAGCGTGTTCAATGTGATGCTCGCTCAACCATTTAGAGATAATCTTTGTGCTGCGATGCTTTTGGGAAACTCATTTGCCCTGTACAACTAATTATTGTACATTGATCAATGATCAATCTTTTTTATTTATTCATTTTTTTTTACAATCCTACCACATATGAGTGTAAAAATTGGTGGTTAATCGTTTTATAGTGTGATCTTTAGTAAACATTGATCTCGTATTCTTCGCTGCTTTGGTGTTGGTGTATGCTGAAGTTTAATGATTGTTTCATTGACCCTACATCTTGGATTAATCTGTATGGATGAGTGTGAAAGACCGAATTCCTAGAGCTCCCATGATTGAACCCACAACACACACACACACACACACACACACACACATACACACGCACGCACGCGCACACACACGAAGTGAACATGTACGTTCTCCATGCATGTAGCATTGGAACCAAAAGGGAAGAGGAACAAGACCAGGGAACTGCCGTTGGGTGTAAATTAGGAATCTTTGGTATTGTAGCTGATGAGGTTCTTGTTGTTCTTTTTTTCCCATTTTTTTGGTGAAAAACTGCATAGGCACACGTTAAAGACAATCTTCAACTTATTTGTTTAAGATAGCGAGAGAGAGAGACACATTTTTTTCTGCCTTAGGGAGTGGCTGTTTTCTGCCACGGATGGTTTCCGAAACTTGTTCTGCTTCCCGTTTTTTTTCCCCCTTAGTCTCAAACAAAGAACAAAGTTCTCTTCATCGTTCTCCGCGTCGTCCCTGTTGTCTTCGTCTTCTTTTCATTCTTGATCATGTGTTTGTTCGTCGCTGTTCCGTTTTGTGGGGTTTTTTTTGGTGTGGGTTTTTTTTTTTTTTTTTTTGGGGGGGGGGGGGGGTTTCTTAGTCATCTTTCGAACAGTTTTTTTGGTTTTTTCTCATTTGTAGAACAGTTAGGTGCAGAAAAAAAGTTTCTTTGGTTTCGATTTGTCAGTAATAAATAGAAAAAGTCTTTTAAGTGTCCGTTTTGAATGATCCATAAAGCCTTTGGCCTGCTTTTGGAGCTGGGAACGGGGCTGCGTACTGGCTGCTTTTCTCCTAAAACAAAAAAGCGACTCGATGACGCGGTGAACGATGGACTGAAATGGCGACGGTTGGACGTTTAAGTCGTTTAGCTAAACTTCTTCGTGTGAAAATGTTTTTGCGCTGGCGGGCGAGATTTGTGTTCTGCGTTTTTGGAAACACGTCGATCGACCTGTCGGTCTCGGCATCGATCCTTTTCCCAGGAAGCTTTGAAAGAAACTGACAGGCATTGGTGTAGAAGATTGTCCTCTTATTCTATTAGAAAGGCCCTGATTGCCAACGCCAGTTCACTTTCATGGAGCTCCTTCGAGAGTGTTGCGTATAATGGAAATAATCGAATGAAGCTGCCATAGTTGGTGAAAGTACGGGTTAAATAATCATATGATTTGACCGTCATGACGTAATGGAAGTGTTACGAAGGGTTACGAAGGGTTAATGGACGTTCTTCAGTCGCATCATAAAAACGGCGTCCTGAGTTTTTCTAATGATTGAAGAACAATCTTGATGGTCCAACCCCCTTTTTATTCTATTTTTCTTCTATTGCAAATGAAATGTGCTTTACATTTGTGCTCATGTACGACCTGGCTGACCACTTAACAAAATCATAGCAGTCTCTGTATGATGTGTGTGTGTGTTTACATGGGCGGTTGTGTTTTTCCTGAATGTTGCCATTACTTAACTATGATAGATTTGTGCTTGCATCCCTGCCAATAGGCAGACAGTGTAAAATCGACCAGGGAAATTTCTCCACCTGTCAGCAGGACCATGACTATCCGGATGTTTATTTAAGATGCTACAATAGCATGGATTTTTAAATATTTTTTTGGCATTGCTAATGCACGCATCGTTCGCCGTTTTCTGCTGAATTCAGTGTTTTGTCTAGGCAGCTTGGATTTTGAAAAAAAAAGCTTCCGAATGCATGGCTGAAAAGGACGCTTACATGAAAGGGATCTGCTTTGATTTCAGGCATGCACTCTGGAAAATTCCGTCTGGAATGACTATTTTGACGTTTAACAGTTTCGAGGTTTTGATTAAATATTTAAGACGAAGCAATTTCGGAAATTGTTGAAACCTAGCGCCATTCGATTCTTATGATGATGATGATGATGATGATGATGAATATTTGCTACGCTTAGCGGTAAGCAGCCCCGCTCCCTTCCTCGCATCCACCCCATTGTTTTTTCTTCTTTGGATAACTTTTTTGGTCTGGTGCACAAACCCCAATCCACAAACTCCCACATCTTTTGCCTCACCCACCCCCACCCCCAGCTTTTCAAAAAAAATAAAAATAAAAATAATAATAATCAGACTTTGGTACAAGTGCTGGAAGCGGATGAGGCTCCGCCGGGACTGCCTTCGTCCATCCATTTGTCCAGACTCCGTCTGCGCGCGTTCATGAAGAAGTTGCTAACAGTGCTCAGTTCCAGTCCCAGCTGCTGTGAAATGGTGAGCTGCATCTCTTTGGACGGGCGCTTGTTCTCTTTGAAGATGGCCAATAGCGTTCGCCGCTGAAGGTCTGTGAAAACCAGGCGCGATTT
>NC_030433.2:7217500-7227500 GCF_001660625.3 Ictalurus punctatus | reverse complement strand
AATCTAACCAAAACCCCACAACAAATCTAACCCTGTGAGGTGACTCGGATTTCTTTTTTTCACGTTTCCAAATCATCCAAACTTAGAAAACAGACTAGATACATACATAAAAAGCCTGTAGAGCTGTCACATAAGAACATATTTGTAATGTTAATCTTTGGCTATTTTTGTTGTAGACCTTAAAAAAGTTCCACCACATAGAAAAATCTGTGTTGTGGAAAACGATTATTATTTGGTTTACTGTAACAACAACAACAATAACAACAACAACAGCTAAAGAATTATGATTGCGGATTTATAGACTGAAGGTAATTCTTTAAGGAAAGGTAAAATAGTTCTCATTTGAGATCGCTCTAAAGGGTTTTTCAGGTTGATCCTTTAGGGAAAGAATTAAAGGTTCTATGTAGAATGTTACCCTATTGTATTAAATAATAATAATAATGATAATAATAATAATAATAATAATAATAATACAATTATACGTCATACTTTAAGAACCACAGCTTTACAGTTCTCTGTCCCAATAATAACATGGATTATACGCAAAGCATAGAAAAGTCTTAAAATGTAGCTGAACATAGTCCATATTAATAATAATAATAATCATAATAATATTAATGATAATAATAATAATAATAGCTCAAACTGCTTTACAGTATGAAGTAAAACAAAACAAAACAGAGTAGTTAAAAACAAAATAGTAAAATTGGCAACTAATATTATGCAATAACAGGCCTACTTAAAATAAATCAATGCAATGTAATATATAAAATATTATAATGTCTAATAAAGATAATAAAATATTCTCTACCTATCAAGAACACAATATAAAAAAAATATTTTGTACCTAATATTTTTTATTTTTATTCTTCTTCTTCTGGAAAATCACACAAAACTATCGAGTTAGTATTAGGTTCTAAGAGTAAACAGTGTGGAATTGTGGAACCACACATTCTTGTTTAGGATCTCATGTTCCGTTTTTACTTCGTGTGAAATATTGCTGAATATTAATGAATATTGCTGAACATTGCTGAATATTAATGAATATTGCCGAATATTAATGAGTATTGATGAATATTGCCAAATATTAATGTTAATATTAATATTAATATTGATTGAACATATTGCTGTAAAATATAAAGGAATAACATTAACAGTAACAACCTTAATCTCTCTTTTCTAAAATCCCATCATTTCTAGGGTGTGTGTGTGTGTGTGTGTGTTTGTGTGTGTGTGTTTGTGTGTGTGTGTGTGATATCATTGCTTGTTTTGACCACCAGGAGGCAGGAGTGACCAATACTTGGGACAGTAACAGGAGCCCTGAGCTCATGTGCGTGGGTGTGTTACAGCAGGATACACACTTAACATATCACTCTGTGTATTTGTGCTCATTTTTCATCATGAGCAGGCGCTGCAGAACCCCTAGATTACACTCACACATGCTTACTCATGTATTAAAAGTCATTTATTGAGAGTTCTCAGCAGCGTCAATAAATCTCTTTTCATGTTCATTAAAAAAATAAAGCCAATAAACAGACCTATTTGCAAAGAAATGAGAATGAATACCAGCTGTTTAGCTAATAAAGGTGTGCAGGAAACACTTATTCATGTTTTATCTGCCGAATTAAGGGTTTAATTGCGGTAGATAAACCTGAACGAGTTTCCTTTAAATCACAGCGTTTTAATTATCTCAAAGGGAAGCCAAATCAGATAATGATAATAAAAGTGCAGTTTGATGGATATTTATTGTGTCTTTATTTCTTTATTAGGCCTAGATTTGTACAGAGTGTGTGAGCTGCATAGTAAACGTGTGAACGTTACTGAAACTCAAATTAAACAAACAGCAAGCCTACACTGTCTGCATAAAAGGTCCAATTATTTATCTTCAATTACTTTTAAATGTACAATACAGCAAAAGTGTTTACCCATAACCATTGAAGGTGTATTTTGGTGCACGTGTTCCTCTGTGCATTGTTTCAGAGACGCATTGTTCCCTCACTACTGTAGCCTATATGACACTGATTTATAGGTACATGTCAAAAAATGTGAATATCGTGGAAAAGTTTGTAGCCTCAACAACCCCCCCCCCCCCCCCCCCGTTATTTAATTAATTTGCTTTGTTAGTTTTGTTATCAATTAGTTTTGTTTTAATCTTCATGATTACAGCTCATGGAAATCAAAAATCCTGTATCTCTGGGTTCGGGGGGTTGGTGAAAACTTTAGGGCTTTTCTAAAGGGGTAAGGGTTAAATCGATCGGATCGATACCGCTAGGTTTCCCTGGCCTTTCATCAAATGAGCAAAAGCTCCTCTCTACCGCTCTGGGTTTATCCTTCTCCTCTGCCAAATGTAAATCAATGTTAGGCTTCTACAGTAAGGGCATCAAACTCAGCTCCTGTAGGTCCTGCAGAGTAAAAAGCGCTTACTCCGATAGCAGACTGAGCTCAGCTCGTCTTATCAAGGCCACGATATTTAGAATAAATCAGGCATTAAATGAGCTAAAAGTCTCAAATCAAGGCTCAAACAAACACCTCCAGTAGTTTCAAGTAGGACTCGAAACTAATAGCAGGCCCGAGGCTCTGAGTGTTTTGTTTTGACGTCTAATTATGAAAGCCTGTAATGAAACAAGGAAACGCAGTCGATATATTCCAATCGCTGATCACAAGCAAAATATTCACAAAAACTACACTCGGAGCAGATCCAACCCTAGAATATTACATCTATGTAATTATGTAGGTCCCGAAGCTGCCACTACCCACTGGTACGCACCACCACTTCCTGACTTCCTGCACCCTATGGGAAGAAGAACAGCCCTGGGATTTAAATCCCCAAGCACGAACTGATCTACAAGGATCCTGCCAAGACGGACCATCCCTCAGACCACTGCAAATCACGTCGGCGCTTCAAGACATCGATTCCTGGACCTCTTTTTCTTCAGTCAGTGCTCCTCACACGGTGCACCATAAACAAAAAGGGATGTATCTAAGGGACCATTCACAGCGAAAAACCTACATACTAAACTGAACCATTTCCACTAAACACAGTAGCATAACGTAGACCTTTTCTCAAAACCTTCTCAGACCCCACTTCACAGAGAAGTCGTGTCTGAGACCCTTTCGCTCGGCCTACTTCAATTTGATCTCAAACGGACAAATAATAATAATAATAATAATAATAATAATAGTCGTCCTGCTAGTCTGACGATTTTTGCTGCATCATCATGAAACTGAAACACTGTTATCAAACACATTTTGCAGCCGGTTTCGAATTTATTCAGAATTTCGAGAAATAATGATATGAATCCTAACAAACAAGAGTCACGTTTTAGGATTTTGTTTAATTCCATGAACGCAAGCCCTGTCCTTAACCGGAACCTTCATGTCTTGTCGTACTAACTGAGCCGTGTGAATTGTGTGAATACAGATTCTAAAGTGGAAGACTGCGTCAAATTTATCTCTAAATGTGCTCTAAATGTGCGATTTATTCCCATGAAGCTCTCACAGAAACATCACAACAGTGACACAATACAAGTCAGTAATTGACCCTTAATCTCACTTAAACAGTTATAGATTGTTTTGTTTTTGGTTTGTTTGTTTTGTTTTTTTGCTTGATGCATGATAATGATTTTGTAGCTAACATTAACGGAATAAATTGCTTTAATGCCTACTTAAAAATTTTTGCCTTGCGTCGCAGTTAGCAAAATTGCTGTTTTGAGGGCTCATTAGCATTCAGGATAATGCATGCTGGTGTGGCCTCGCAGACAAGTTTCTAATCGGATGAAAGGATAGGGTCCTCTCATCACGAAGCGTCCCGGCTGAGAGAACACAAGCCTTTAGGGAGTCAGTTATCGCTCTGAATTATACATGGAGGCGCAGTCTAACCGGGACACGCTGAGAAAGCACGGCTCCTCTTCCGTAGGTTTTGCTCAACGTGTGCTCCGGATGAAGACGGATCGAGGAGACAAACAGCAGAAATATCAAAGATTAAAAAAAAACAACAACAAAATGGCCAGAATGAAATGTGCACAATTTACTGTAAATATAATGCACTTAAAAAAAAAAAAAAATTCAATCTTTCAATAAAGTTGTGTTTAAATGTTTTGACAGACCAAATAAAAACAAGCACGTTCATGGTACAGCTGATTTACCATTAGCTACGCCCACAAAACCTAATAAATTGCGAAGCTAAACAGTGAAAGAACGGCTTCTAAGCGCGTCTTCCAGTAATGCAGCTCAGCCACTGCAGTGCATCCACTACAACAGACACACTCTAACTCTAACTTTCCTAGGGTGCCATTAGTTTTGTTCTAATCGAATATCTGGTCCTGTTTGGATTTGTTTTGGATCTCTTTCTTTCAAGTCATTAATATGAAATATTCTCAAATTTTCACTAAAGCCGTGAGTGCAACTGAAATAAATTTGAACTGGACAGCGTACTGATCCGTATATAAAATGGCAGCGAGTCTCCTTATACGTAAATTTGTCCGTATCGAGCTTGACAGATGAGGCTCGGTAACGTCCTTTCACAACAGCTCCAGGAAACAGAATAAGTCTGTTTGGAGAAATTAAACTAGTATAAATTAACACACAACTCTGCTCTTCAAACTTCAAGCCACTGAACCTAGTACTAAAAACACCCCCCCCCCCCCCCCCCCCCCCACACACACAGTTTTTAGATCATTTTTTAAGATAAGAGTGAATCAGAAACCACATCAGTGAATCTGAGACATCTTCACAAAGCTCTTGCAGGTGTGCGTGTGATTCCGGCTAAACCTTTAGCTTAATTGTAAGCTAGTATCACTTGCTTGCTACATTACCTACGGAACAAACTGCTGAATGTTCATTAACGCTGGGCAGGAAGTTTGTGTGAGTGAGAGAGAGAGAGAGAGAGAGAGAGAGAGGGCAAGAGGCTTTGGGTAGAAAGAAGTGATCAGTGTTGGGTGAGATTGGAGGAATAGGAGGAACAGGAGGGGGGTGCCCGGTGCCCCAGATCAATACTTCACCACAAAACATGATCAGCAATGATGTTTCCTTGATGAGTGAAACCTCCACATAATAGTCCAGAGACACACACATACGCACTTCTACTGGCGTAATACAGGTCAGTGTAGCCTTTTAGATGAGCACACACACACCCACACACACACACACACACACACAGGAGGGGTTTTTACTGTCCGACTCTTCATCATAAAGGCATCTCGGCTCGGCTCGTAGTATCACATCACCATCATGTGATTGGGACAAGCACTCTCGGGGAGCAGCGTGAGTGTGTGAGAGCGAGTAAAAAGGACTTGGTAAATGCATTATGTTACAGCCTTGCACTTAGCTGTGTCATATTGTGCATATGCGGATGTTCTTAATGTGCAGGCCAGGCACTTGAGACGACGCTGAGAAAAAGAACCGGGAGAGAACGAAAGGCAAAAGACACAAGGCGAGAGGAAAGAGCGCGAGCCGAGAGGCCGCGAGGGGAAAAAGGGATGCGCTATGTATAGGAATAAAACACTTTGTGTTGTAGGAAACACAGTGTAGGAAACTAATCAATAATCAATGACGGGGTGGTGTGATGAAGAAAACGGAGTTACGGCTACCACCATAATCGCAAATTCCCCTCTAATACCACCGTGATTGCTAACGATTTCACAATTTTTTTTGGTTTAATAGTTACATTTAATGTCGTGAAACATCGTTCCCTCACCAACCATCCCCTCTTTTTTCCTCTGTCTCTCTCACTCTTTAGACGAAAAAAAAAACCGCAGAGAAACTCCTGTATCCTAAAGATGTCAGAAAACTAAACCTTATAGATTTTTTTATTATCTCTGGATGCTACAAAGCACTGACACTTGAGACTCCTTCCGTAAATGTTCCATAAATGTTAAATACTGTATATTTTTTCTCTCTCTTGAAGTTAATAATGCAAAATGACGCAGCTTGTCATGTTACCAAGAACGTTCGAAACTGCAACAAGCTCTTTGCGCTGTAGACTGACACTGGAGACTCCTTAATCTACCTACAGAAAACTTCAGATACAGATATTAATTAAACAACAGCACTTTTTTTAATCCGTCGATTGTTAACGATGCTTAGATTACGTGGAGTCGCACTGCTTGTGCTAGAACGTTACTCTCCAGCTTGTGACCAATCAGAACGGAGAATTCCGAGTAAGTTCTCTCTCGTCGTAAGAGCCAAGAGTTTGTTGGTGTATCAGCTTTCTTCGGCCACTGCTCTCTAATCCCGCATGTGCTTCGGCAGCACAATGAAACATCACCTGATCTCTCAGAGCGGCCCGAGGAGGAGAGCGAGGTGGCCATCGTACACACATTTCTCGCTAATCGCATGGATAACGGGAAGGCTGAAGGTCTGTCCTGAGGGATTGAGAATGCGCTCGGACACGTGATGATGTCAGCAGTTCAAAGGTTTGTTTGGGGACGGAGTTATCACCGTAGATACGGCCAATCACAGACGTTGGCGTGTGATGTAATAACGCAGCTGGTGATTAAATCTTGTGTAAAAGCAGGAAAGTAAGCCAAGAGGAGGTTTAAAAACAGGAAATCTAATCAGGCTTTGTCTCAACAAACACCAAACAGAGGTTTTCAATCAATTTCCAAACATCATGTGAAATCCAAGCACTTTTTCAGCATTTTATTATCTCTAGTTGATTAGATAATTCCCCCCCCTACTATCCCACAACATTTACGTCCATTATACACGTCCATGTCACGTGGTTTCGGAGATACGCTCAGAGGAACGCTTCGACTGGAACTTTACATTTTGTATTTTCAAGCTAGCTTAAGTCGAATAAGAAAGAAGGTAAGTGTTATTTGACACTGCAGGATTACATGAGGAAAACCGAACTACTTTTTGACAATTTTGGCAATTCTAAAGAAACAAAACGAAGGATTTTATTCCACATTTCAATCCTGACATGCTTATTAAAGTTTTGCTATCTCAATCAAAGAATGCTGACATTATTTTATCATTTTTCTGCATGGAGACCTGTAAATACTCTTATAATATTCGAAAAGCTCTTGATTAGGTCTAGTACAACGTATTACCTTTATTTATTCGGTTGTCACTGAGAACACTTTGCCGTCTGACTGGAGTTCTGATACGTCAATTAACCGACTTTTTAACTTTTATTGCTTCTAAAGTGGTTCCTCCGACATCGGGGCGAACAATTACAGCTAAAAGCATCATCATTATTATTATTTTTACTCAATACCAAAAATCTCGCAAATTATTCAGCCCACTTAGAAGCAAAATACTTTTATTGGGCTTTTCCATTACACGTTTTATATAAACATATATAAATAATGATTTGGATCGACATACGACTGATCTGATCTGTAGTGGTGTTTAATTTAAGTTCAAGCTTTTTACTAGCAAATTAGCGCCAAGCTATATCGACGGTTCTTTTATATTTGAAAAGTAACGCGTTTATTTATATAAAGAAAGAAAGAAATCTTCAACACTGAGGAAATCGTTTAAAAATGTTACGCTGCAATTTTTTGATTAAGAACATTTTCACGTCACGTCAGCGGTTTCTAGTTAGTATGTAGCTACAAAATTTAACAAAAAGATATCACGATATCTCAGAAACGTGTATTGTGACGTAATTGATCACAATATCCTTATTTTATCTTCACATTGCCCAGCCCTATAATAAATATTAAACAACAACGAAACACCAACTCCAAAGAAACACAACAAACAACTAAAGACACCAATAAACTCTGCAAACAATTTCCAATATGCTTATTATTATGTGCATTCAATACGTCAGTTAAAACCAATATCTGACACTGCATCAGTGTTATCACAGCCAATTATATACACACACACATACACATATATATACACACACACACACACACACACATATATATATATATATATATATATATATATATATATATATATATATATATATATATATAATTTAACTGTTGCAAAAATCATGATCATGATTAAACTAATATTTATCACACAGTCCTACTCTCTGGCTTACAGATATGTACAAATATACACAAGTAACAGTGAGTAATTCAGGGATGTTTTCCAGAGCTTATGCATTCATAACACTATATAAATATAACCGTGATGACCTCTGACCCTCTGAGCAGTCTTTGCTTCATCCTAGCTACGACAATATGTCCGTATATTCATCGTTATACTATTATATTATAAAGCTGATATTACATGTTATTATTACAGACCCATAAAAGCCAGCATGAAGCGTTGGAGTAAAGTGAGACGACGGCTACAGACCGGCGGCACTCAGACACAGCGTTATTAGATGTAGAGTGCTAAAGCCGGAGAAAAACCTGGCCTGATGTGAGAATGATGTAAGAGAGAGAAAGGCGTGAGTCTCTAAGCACGATTTGATAAACTCGTGTTTCGGATCGAGGACTCGAGAGTGTTTGCTGACAGGAACAAAGGTTTTAAAAGAAAAAAAATCTTTTTTTTTTTTTTAAATTAACTAAGAGACCAAAACTTTGCCCTTTGCTCTTGTCTAGCGTGTGTGGACAAATACCCCGTTATCACAAGACGATTCAGAACAGCACTGTTTGACCAGGTTCAAGAGATAAACTGGGGGGAAAAAAGCTGACGAATTAGAAAAGATTATCGGATTATCCAGACTTAGTTTCCAGACTTTTCCACACGTTTCCAGACTAGTACATTCTATTGTACCAAATCTATTACATCTGATGTTCAGACTACGCTTTTAGACTATTTTTAACATCATTTATATACCTTTGCAGTCTAGTATTCAAACTACACGGTGTCCCAAAAGTCTTCATACATAGGGGAAACGAACACTTTTTTAGAAAAACATCCTCCAAAATTTTTCATACTTAGTTTATATTATTTTTCAAATAGATTTTAAGAACGCCTTTGACGAAAGAAGAGCGTAGGCTATTGAAATCAGTCTCATGCCCGGAACGGGAAGCCGTCGCAAGGTTCTGGATGAACTTTAACAGGAAACACGGCGAGCACATCACACACACGATACGGTCGCCAAACTTATCAACAAATTCAAACCGACCGAGAAGAAGTGGACGTCCACGAACATCTGCTGATGAAGTGACCGAAGTGGTCCTGGTGTACATAGTCCCCTATACAGTATATGGAGACTTTTGGGACACCCTGTATATTTCATCATTCATTTTAAACCTAAACCTATTCAATTTAGCAGTCTGGTGTTCCAAAGATGGTTTTATCCTTCATTTTTCAACTATTCAATTTGGCAGTCTGTTATAGTAATCTGCTATAATAAAATCAACTTGATTGTTTTATAACCCTAAACCTATTAAACGTCACAGTCTTATTCCAACGATGCTTCTATCCTTCATTTTAAAACCTAAATCTATTCAATTTTTCAGGCTGACATTCAAACTATACCTTTATCATTCATTTTTAAACCGAAATTTATTACCCAGCCTTACTCTTGATTCGTTTGGCCTAAATAAACATTTATATTGAAGACATGCTGTGTACATACATCTCATTTTTATGTATTACTAAAGATGCAAAAACAACTCACATAAACTTTTTGTCTTTAATAATATTAGCGGTTATAGAAATGATATTCTATTATATTAGTATATTATTATTTATTATATTATATTATAGCATATATAGAAATGTTACTTTGCCTAAAATACACTGTACTTTGTGCAATAACAAATCAATCAAAATAATCAAAATAGGATTATTATTATTATTATTATTATTATTGTTGTTGTTGTTGTTGTTTTTGTTGCTATTATTATTATTATTATTATTATTATTATTATTATTATTATTAAATGCTATCAGTAAGCGCTCACTAGCCTCAATCCTTTTAGCTACTATATCACAACACACTTTTTAACATCCCCTACACACAGGAGATACTGTAGATGTTCATTCTTTTGGAACCCCAGATACCAGATCTACTTCAGCTAAATCATGTCTCCTTAGCTTATTATGATTAAAGTCTGTTTTGAGGACGTTATCGTCC